>NW_019646438.1:182431-208723 GCF_002806865.2 Cucurbita pepo subsp. pepo
CGGCAGTGTTTTCCAATGTTTTAATGTATTCTGAAGTTTTAAATTTTTCCGCTAATAAAGGTGAGCATGCTTAGATTTTTATTCTGCATTAGAGATGAGCATGAGACGTTAGTGGCGACTCTAGATATGTGGAAATTTAGGGTCGTTACAACCGTAGTTGGGCGTTCCCACTTTGTGATCGCTTTGACCTTGGTGGGATCTACAGATATTCCGTCCTTTGACACCACGTGTCTTAGGAAAGAGACTTGTCGTAACCAAAATTTGCATTTGGAGAACTTGGCGTACAACTTGTGCTCTCTTAAGGTGGTTAGGACTTTTCGGAGGTGTTCCTCGTGCTCTAGGTTGGTTCTCGAGTATATGAGGATGTCTTCAATGAAGACAATCACGAACATGTCTAGGCATTCTTTTAATACCCGGTTCATTAACTCCATAAACACAGCTGGGGCATTGGTGAGGCCAAATGACATCACTACGAACTCGAGTGACCGTATCTTGTCCTAAACGCTGTTTTTGGTACGTCTTTTTCATTAATCCTAATTTGGTGGTAACCGGACCGAAGATCCATCTTAGAGAATACTCTTGCCTCTCTGAGTTGATCAAACAAGTCTTCTATTCTAGGCAGAGGATATTTGTTTTTTATGGTTCTCTTGGTTAGCTCTCTGTAATCGATGCACGGACGCATCGATCCATCTTTCTTCTTAACAAACAACACTGGCGCACCCCAGAGGGACACACTAGGTCGAATGAATCCTTTATCTAGTAAGTCTTGCAATTGCGCCTTGAGTTCCTTCAACTCTGCTAGCGCCATGCGATAGGGTGCTTTGGAAATAGGCCCAGTTCCCGACTCGAGTTCGATGACGAAGTCGACTACTCGGGAAGGGGGTATTCTAGGTAAGTCATTCGAAAATACATCCGAGAACTCGTTTACTATTGGCACGTTTACTAGGGTCTTTTCCTTTCCTCTTACGTCTACAGCACATGCTAATATAACCCATCCACCTTGTTGGACTAACCTCTTTGCTTTCATCATCGAGACTACCTTGGGGGTAATCCCAGTATTTGTGCCTTTAAATTTAAAGGTAGGTCCTATCGGTGGTGAAAATTTTACTTCCTTTTGGTGACAGTCTATACTAGCTCGATTTTCAGCTAACCAATCCATGCCTAGTATGACGTCGAAATCTATCATGTTTACCACCACCAGGTCAACCCTTAAAGTTTGGTTCCCTATGATTACTTGGCCATCCTTTACTCTATCCCTAGATACTAAGTCTACCCCTGCAGGGGTGCTTACAGACATTTCATGCAATAAGGGTTCTAATTCGAACCCTGCTTGTACAACAAAAGGCATGGAAATAAAGGAATGCGTGGAACCAGAATCAAATAAAGTAAAAGCGAAATGACCTAAAATGGATAGTGTACCTGTCACCACGGCGTTGGACCTCCCAGTGTTCTTGCTGGTTGACGCGTAGGCCCTATCATGAGCTCGCGGTGGTGCTGGTTGATCCGTTTGCTCTACTATTCTGGGTGGGTTTGCTTGTGCTGCAGCATTTCCAGCCGTGCAGTTCACGGCGATGTGCCCCTCTTGACCACATCTATAACACGCTCGGCGTCCAGCCATGCACCTCCCACCGTGTAGTCTTCCACAGATAGTGCACCCTTCCTCTCTCCTCCCTCTGGTCCCATCTTGATTCCTGGGGTTCCTGTCAGTACGTCGGGGAGGGCGTCACTCATCACATCTAGGAGCGGGTCTGTTATTGGAACGGTGCCTACGTGCTGGTGGTGGACGGTCAGAGTCTCTTGATTCATGAGGACGCTTCTGCCCAATTATAACTGGCTCTTCACGTCGTTTCTCATCATGTTTCTCTAAACCCTTGGCAGTTCTCAAGGCTTCCTCATAGGTCTTTGGGTTGAACGCCTCCAACATACGGCGGATTCTTGGTTCCAAACCCAATACAAATTTCTCTGTCATCTTTTCCTCAGTGTCCACCATGGATGGTGCAAATCTCTTGAGTCTCTTTAACTCTCGGTTGTACTTCTCCACTGTGAGTCCGCCCTGTACCAGGTGGGCGAACTCCTGCTGTCTTTTAAGTCGCTCTGACTTAGGATAATATTCTTTAAGGAAGGCCTCCTTAAATCGTTCCGAGTTCATTGGTCCCCCTTCTGGGTTAAGAAGGATTTTGTTATCTCTCCAGCATATCTCTGCGTCCTTTTGTAGGACGAAGGTTGCACAGGCGACCTTTTGGTTCTCTGGGCACTCCATAGTCTCAAAGGTGGTTTCCACCACTGCAATCCACATTTGGGCTTCTATGGAATCTACTAAGGAACCAGTGAATGGTCGAGGGTCGTATCTCTTGAAGTCTTTTATCCAATTTGAACATCTAACAGGTTGTGGAGGGTTTACTGGGGCNAATCTACTAAGGAACCAGTGAATGGTCGAGGGTCGTATCTCTTGAAGTCTTTTATCCAATTTGAACATCTAACAGGTTGTGGAGGGTTTACTGGGGCATTGGCCTGAGCAGTGGCCTGTGCCTGTGCCTGTGCCTGTGCCTGTGCCTGTGTCTGTGTCTGTACCTGTACCTGTGCCTGTACCTGTGCCCGTGCCAACGCCTGTGCCTGAGCCTGTGCTTGGGCTTGTTCCTGGGCCTGTTGTAGACTGGCTTGCTGATTGGTTACCAATGTTTGAATTAGGGCTTGGATGGAGTCACACATTAACCTAGTATTAGCATCTACTCCGCCCGCTAGGGGTGTAGCTTCAGGTGCGACTTGGAGTGGTAGGGTAGGCTGGGGTGGAGGTTCTACTTATGGTGGAGGCTCTATGTGTGGTGGAGGCTCAGCTTGTAGTGGAGCTAGAGGAGGTAGCTTAACGGGTGGTAAGACTAGGGGCGGCGTAACTGTTACCGGCCCAGTCTNTATGTGTGGTGGAGGCTCAGCTTGTAGTGGAGCTAGAGGAGGTAGCTTAACGGGTGGTAAGACTAGGGGCGGCGTAACTGTTACCGGCCCAGTCTCTGATCTTTCTTAAGGTGGGCCCTCTACTGCAACACCTCGTCCTACTTCTCTACGACAGGGTCGCCCCCATCCTCATCTTCCTCTTCCTCTTCCCCTTCCTCTTCCTCGTCCTCTGGGCATGGTTCTATAAACCAATATAAGGTTGTTTAAGTCTAAGGCCTTAATACTATGCATATATATAAATAACAATACGCCCACTATACAATACATCGTAGTGCCAAAGAAGTAAACATTCATCATGCTAAGCATCATATCATGCTACTAACAAAATTGCTCAGCATGCAACACATGACATCATACTCTTAAATAAATACGCGAAATATCACAACCATTTCAGTAATGTCAACATAAAAAAATGCATGTGAGTTTTAAAACGTTTCTCTTTTCTTATCTTATGCAAGGCATACCTGACGGTGACGGGGCATCGACGTTGGGACCGTGGAGCGTGCCAAGCCTACATCGTAGGCTAGTCTACAGAATCTAAAACCTAGAGCTCTGATACCAACAGTAACGACCCTAAATTACCACATATCTAGAGTCGCCACTAACGTCTCATGCTCATCTCTCATGCAGAATAAAAATCTAAAAATGCTCATCATTATTAGCGGAAAAATTTAAAACTTTAGAAAACATGTAAACATTGGAAAACACTGCCTGACTTACGTGTTTCAAACATCGTGCTGGAGTTCAAAAAATAAAATAAAACGATTACAAATTAATTAATATAAATGAATGAAATGCAAACTCCCTATCCTAACCAAGACTAGGAATTTTAAATATGCAACTATCCTATGCACGCGCCACAGTCTCTGATCACGATGCCACCGTCAATCGTACATGGGAGCCTTGCCTTTACCTGGAAAACAATATGCCACACGGCTTAAGTATTTCGAAGAAATACTCAGTAAGTGACCCCACTATAGGGGCCATGCTAATGCAAACACATACAATCATGAATAGGGACCTATCTCTAATCATCTTAGGGGTGGCCTACAGTCTTGGACAAATTGGATGTGTAGTACTTCCCTACACATGACTCACACGTGCGAGTGTGAGTCCCCAGGGCGCTCGCACACCCCCTGGACCCTCTGGTAAAGCTAATTTGTAGCGACGTCCGGAGGTCAGCGGAACCCCATAGTGTCATGCGCCTCATGAACACCCTCATTTGTGTGCTTTCGCACCTGTGCGCATTCGCGCTCATCATAAGGTGCGCGTCCGCACTCATCATCTCTAGGGGAAGTGTCCTATGTCGATCTAACGACATGATGCAATATGACACTCATCATCATCTAGCATGCTCAATATTGAAAACATCATCACATTAAGGTAAAAAATCATGCAATCATCATGCTCATCATAATGCCACAAAGTGCGTCAAACATATCAAGTGTCATTCAACAAAATATGTATATACTGCACATATCATCAAGCATCGTAATCCACACATCATCATAACTCATACAATTTTTTAGCCTATCCTATAGTAAGGCCACTTACTTGGTTGGCCTTGGCCGAAGTACTCCCTAAATAGCTAAACATAAGCTCCCGTTCCGTGAGAGCTGCTTCCAACGTCGCCGGAGTTTGTTTCCTATCACACCGTTCACCACTTTCTGTTAGTATTTCACAATTAATTTACCTATAATTTAATAAATGTAAAATACGGCTCTAAAACGGCCTTGGATACCTTAATCGGAGCTGAAAACAGATCTGGGAGGGTCGAAACAGTGGAAACCGGGCTGAAAAACAAGTGAGCCAAGCCGAACAGCCGCTGGAAGCCGTGGAGGGAGCCCGAGCCGTTTGCGCCGAGCCGAGCCGAGGGACCGCCTGCGTCGCTATGTGACATGTGGCAGCAGCAGAGCGAGCCACGTCGCGCGGTAGCGTCGGGTCGAAGCGCGGGTCGCAGTCCGGTTCGGGTCGTGGTTCAAGTCGCGGGCTGTGGAGGCTACGGGGCCAAGACTACAGTTGGGCCTCGGCTTATTGGGCTGGGGCGAAAGTTTTTTTTGGGTTTCAGGCTGGCTCGATTGGACCGTGGGTCTGGTCTCAGGTTGGTTCAATTGAACCGTAACTTCTAAGCTGGTCTGAGGTTTGGGCCGCTGTAGTTGGGCTGGGCCGAAGGCAAAGGCCGAGGAAAGAATGGGCTGACCCTCTCGGGTTGTGGGTTTGAGTTGACTCGGATCCGTGGGTCTCGTCTTCCTTACCCGACTTCGGCCGATTTTCCGGCGAGCTCTCTCTCTCTCCTTCCCATGGCGTTTCCGTTGCCGATTTCGGTCCTCTCTCTTCCTCTTCCTTTTTATTTGTCGTCCTTCTTTCTTTTCTGGAAGTCTTGCGGCCTAAAGGTTCCTAAAACCTTAGATCTATGAACGATTAGGAAAAACCCAATTTTTTTACCTCGGTTACCGACGACGGCGTTTACGAAGAAGCACAGAACTCACCTTGAGGTATCGTGCTTTCTTTAGGGACCCTTCTCGTGGTGGTAATAGGTCGTTTTGTGTCGATTTGAGGGTGGTTTGAGGGTTCGTCGGAGAAACTATACACTCGCCGATTTTTTTTTCCGAAATCTCTCTCTCTCTCTCTCGTAGTTTCTATCTTTTCTCTCTTTGTAGTTATCCTGATGGTGCTGGGTGTCATGGGCTGAGGGCTGGGCGTGCTGTGGCCGTCGTTTCGCATGGGTTCCACGAAACTCGGCGGTCACCGTAAAACTCGCGGGTTTTCCGGCGACTGAGTTTTTTTATTTTTATTTTTATTTTTTGTTTTTTATTTTTANAGTCGCGGGCTGTGGAGGCTACGGGGCCAAGACTACAGTTGGGCCTCGGCTTATTGGGCTGGGGCGAAAGTTTTTTTTGGGTTTCAGGCTGGCTCGATTGGACCGTGGGTCTGGTCTCAGGTTGGTTCAATTGAACCGTAACTTCTAAGCTGGTCTGAGGTTTGGGCCGCTGTAGTTGGGCTGGGCCGAAGGCAAAGGCCGAGGAAAGAATGGGCTGACCCTCTCGGGTTGTGGGTTTGAGTTGACTCGGATCCGTGGGTCTCGTCTTCCTTACCCGACTTCGGCCGATTTTCCGGCGAGCTCTCTCTCTCTCCTTCCCATGGCGTTTCCGTTGCCGATTTCGGTCCTCTCTCTTCCTCTTCCTTTTTATTTGTCGTCCTTCTTTCTTTTCTGGAAGTCTTGCGGCCTAAAGGTTCCTAAAACCTTAGATCTATGAACGATTAGGAAAAACCCAATTTTTTTACCTCGGTTACCGACGACGGCGTTTACGAAGAAGCACAGAACTCACCTTGAGGTATCGTGCTTTCTTTAGGGACCCTTCTCGTGGTGGTAATAGGTCGTTTTGTGTCGATTTGAGGGTGGTTTGAGGGTTCGTCGGAGAAACTATACACTCGCCGATTTTTTTTTCCGAAATCTCTCTCTCTCTCTCTCGTAGTTTCTATCTTTTCTCTCTTTGTAGTTATCCTGATGGTGCTGGGTGTCATGGGCTGAGGGCTGGGCGTGCTGTGGCCGTCGTTTCGCATGGGTTCCACGAAACTCGGCGGTCACCGTAAAACTCGCGGGTTTTCCGGCGACTGAGTTTTTTTATTTTTATTTTTATTTTTTGTTTTTTATTTTTATTTTTTTTTTTGTTTTCTCGTTTTCTCGTTTTCCTTTTTTTTTATTTTATTTATTTATTTTTATTATATATATATTTTCTTTCTTTCTTTCCCGAGTCGTTATATGTAACAAATAATATCTTCTAGCGGTGGATTTTAGCTAACGTAATGGGTAATATCTACTGGCGGTGGACTTTGGTTCACGTAACAGGTAATATCTTCTGGTGATATACTTGGGCTCACGTAATAGAGAAATATCTACTGGTGGTGGACATGGGCTCACGTAACGGACAATATTTTTTCATAGTGGATATGGGCTTACGTAATAGGCAAATATATGTTGGCGGAGGACATGGACTCACGTAATGGGCAATATCTTTTCGCAGTGGATATGGGCTCATGTAATGGGCAAATATCTATTGGTGGAGGACATGGACTCACGTAACGGGCAATATCTGCTGTCAATGGGCGGCGATATGTAACGTGCAAATATCTGCTAGTGGTGGACTTACGCTCATGTAACTGGCAATATCCGCTAGTGATGGATGACGATACGTAACAGAAATTATCTACCAGTGGTGGGCTTAATGTGAGGTTGATGATGATACATAACGTGCTAAAACGGATATATCGTCTACTGGTGGTCTTATTCTGAGGCTGCTAGTGGTGGGCTAGGATTATTACTTATGGTATCAGAAGGGACTATATTGGCTTGTGGTGGGCTTACTGTGACACTGTTAGCTATAAGCTTGGGTTGTTACTAATGGTATCAGAACAAGACACTAGGCAGATCCCACATCGGTTGGAGATTGGAGAGATGGATGAAGTCATTCTTTGAAAGGGTGTGTAAACCTCTCCTGTCATACGCGTTTTAAAACTGTGAGGCTGATAGCGATACGTAACGGGTAAAGCATACAATATCTGTTAGCTTGCTTCGGGTGTTGAAATCTCTTAGAAGCATCTTTGAATGAGTGTTGAAATCTCTCCGAAACCTTCCTTGAATTGAAAGGGTGTGAAAACCTCCATGAAAAGGTATGGAAACCTCCCCAATCAAACGCATTTTAAAATAATGAGGCTGACGATGATA
This sequence comes from Cucurbita pepo subsp. pepo, assembly GCF_002806865.2. Lineage (NCBI taxonomy): Eukaryota > Viridiplantae > Streptophyta > Magnoliopsida > Cucurbitales > Cucurbitaceae > Cucurbita > Cucurbita pepo. The sequence goes on from NW_019646438.1 coordinate 190,107, forward strand.
CATGGAAAATATATGTTAGCAAGTTTGGGGAGAAAACCTTTAAAGATCATCATCATATTTTGGGATTAAAATTAATAGTTAAGGTTGTTGTAGTCCATGTTATTTTGAGGTCAAAAGCAAAATTGATGAGTAATCCAATTCCAAGCAACAAGTTTTTTTCCTAGATTTGTAAGTTTGTGGGGGCCATTTTTCTTTTTCAAATTTGTTGAATTTAATAGGTGTTTTTGGAAATTGATATGGTAAACATAATCATTGTTGCAAAATAGTCATTAAGCGATAAAAGACATCATAGAACACGGAGAATTAGGTGACAAAGTGTCTTCGGTTTGTCACGGAGGAAACCACAGTGTTGCGAACGTTATGAGGAAGAAGAAGCGTAAAAAGTCAAGTCGAGTCGAATCAATTCGAATGTAACGACCGAAAAAGATATAAAATAAAAAAAAAAAGGAAAGAAAAAATTCCAAACGGCTTAAGCCCACTCCTAAAAAATTTCTCCCTTCCCTTCCCATATTTTTTCATTTATCCCAAAGTTTCTTTACCGTGTTTCCTTACCGTCAGAATTTTCCCCGAACGTGGGGCTAATCGACCATAGAATACCTTATTAATCTCCTCGATAGAACATATATCCAACTTGCAAAGGAAGAATGGTCGGTTCGAAGAGACCATTATGGTAAGAGAATTTCAAAAATATTTTTTCGTTAATTCTATCCATTTCGTTACCTACCTCTTGTATAAGAAAATAGATATCAAAATGATTTATATGTTATAGGAAATTATATTACAAATTTGCCCCAATTTGACTTTAAAAAAAAAAAAAAAAAAACTTGAAAGTCCGAACATCAAATTTTTCTTATGTCTTTGTCAACCAAGTACAAAGTAGAAAATGAGAATCATTTACGGTTGGACAAACATTATGGACTAAAAAGGTGCTTCTTTGGAGAAATTTTGCTTATGGCCCGAGAGGAGTGAAGCATCTAAACTTCTCTTTATAAAGTATCTTAAATAAATAAAGGTGTCGGTCTTGCATATCTTTCTGTGGATTGAATTATCTATTTTATGTCATTTATTACACCCCTAATGGATGTCCCTCCCCTTTTGTCGTAAACAAATGAGTCAGATTATTATATGGTTGAATTGGATTTTGAATAACAGATTCAGACTAGTAAATAATTAATAAATCTGACCTAAGCCAATTAGGTGAGAGACTCTACGGTTGGCTTGGTTTGATGTATGAGGGCGCATGTCACATGGTCTCTACACGTATCATACTTACTATTGTTATGTTATGTTATGATAAGACGTGCTATGTTATGTGTATATGCTATGCTACAGTGTCATTATGTCATGATGTATAATTACGTTAGGAGAATTTGATAGCCTCTATTTCATAAGTCTCCATACACCACGTCATGTAAATTACTGTATATAAGAAAGACTTGACAAGGATCCTATATGCATGATTCATAGATCCCTTTATATTATAAATGAGTGGAGTTTTGACTTGCATCATAAATTTAAGCTATTGGGACCTAATGCATTTTTGTGTGTCATATGCATATGGATACTTTCCCATTAGTACGAATGCATACCTTGTGACATTAATGCTCGCCATGATGTTATGCGGACTCTTTCTTTCCGTAGTGTCTGTCAGCACATAAGCAAGTGCTAGCCAAATGAGCCATGCCCAAGGGGTACCTGAGCCATTTGGTGGGTCCATGTGTGAGTGTGTTGACCTTATTTAGTAACGTACTGCACATCTGACCCTGTCCATATTTGAAAGCTGCCTAAGGTCATGCCATGATTTTAAAATGATAGGTTCCATCATATCGCTTATTTTTTCATTTATGGACCCCAACCGTTGAGTTACTTCCTGGGTATGTTTTAAAATATTCCAACCACATGCTACTCCTATTTTTAGGTAAAGATAAGAAACCTCTACACAAATGATGAAGTTGCCAACCATTGGATTGAAGCTTGGGTAGATACATTTCATGATTTTTGTAGCTCTTATGTTAGATAGGGACATTTCTTTGTTTTCTTTGTTTTATTTAAATTTCAAGTTGTTCATTTTTTGTTGTAATTGTTTAATGATTTTATTATGAAGTATAAATCCATGTCATCGTTTTGAAATATTTAAACATTTTTTATGTATTTCGTAATTAAGTCATGTATGTAGTAACGATCTTATTTTTTTTTTATAGTAAAAATAGGGTCATTAGAGTTGATACGGGAGTTTTAGCTTATATAGTCTATAAACTAGCCTATGATATAGATTGGTATCAACTTTTAACCGAATAGATAGTAAAGCATGACGTTATGATAACTGTGATGGTTTGCATGACGTTAACCTCAATATCATGATGTTTTTTATATTAGGCATGTTGTATGATGATGACTGCCATGTTACATCATGTTGAGAGATCGACTTAGGACACAACCCTAAGAGCATGCATAATGATATTAACATAAATATCTAATGAGCATGCATTACTAAATATAATATAGTGATGAATCTAGGGTTGTGTAAGAAAAATATTTAAGATATGAACTAGAGGGACCTCATGCATGTTGTTTGTACATAAGCATCGGGATACTTCCCCTTTATGATGATGAGTGCGGACAAACATAGTGTGATGATGATGGTGATCATGTTGAGCATGATACCCAGAGGTTCGCTGACCTATGGACGTTGCTACAGAGAACTAGCTCAACGATTATGGATAAGGGGGAGCGAACCGCCTGGAGATTCACACTCGCACGTGTGGGTCATGTGTAGGGATAGTTAGTTTGGACTAAAGACAACCCCTAGTATGAGATAGAGATAGGTTCATAGATCATATATGCATGTGTTCGTATTTAGAATGACCCCTATAGTTAGGTCACATACTGAGTACTCTTCAAAATACTCAGGCCGTGTGCCACATCATTTTTCATGGAAAGGCAAGGAGCCCACGTACGGATGACCGTGACATTGCGAGCAGAGACCATGACACATGCATAAGATATGAGTATATTTAAATTTTCAGACTTGGGATACAATAGGTTGTCTTGCATTTCATATGATTTTATTATTTCGTATTTGTTTTATTTGCATTTTTAAGTATTATGTGTTGAACACGTAAGACCATGAGAATGTTCTCGAAGATGTAATTGTTTTTAATTTTGGACCGCCATAAATGATGTTCTTTTAAGGGTTATATTTGGCATATGAGTTGAGCATAAAATGTTAGTAGCGACTCTAAGTAAGTAGAAATTTATGGTTGTACATCATTTTTGATTAATAACTCACATTTCTAGCCTAAATAAACTTGAACTTGTAATACGACCCTATACTAACCTTCTTTGCATTTATTAAGGTCAACTACAGTTCTGGGAGGGTAAAAAATTTGTAGAAATCAGTATCAAAATATCTATACCGATGGTACTGGGCCCGGTTAGACTGAATAGTTGTAGTTGGCAGAGCGCTCGATGTTGTAGGTGGGCCAAGCGTTGGAAGTTAGCTTTGGGGCTTTGTTCGTTGCTGCTGAGCTTCGCGCTAGTCGTGGGCCAAGGCTTGGGTTTGTCTTAATTCGAGCCACGGATTGTAATCATAGTTTACCAAAATTTTGATCCCTTATTCCTTCTTCTTGTCTTTCCTCCCTCTCCCATGACTTCAAGAAGCCATGGATGTGACTACCATTGCAGACCCGTGTTTTATTTCGGATTTCTAAAATAACCAATTTTCGCCAAAAATTTCCCCCATGAATACAATCTCCTTACGTCGGTCTTTTTCTCTATGCTTCATTCTCCAACTGATGGAGATATATTTTGTATAACAAATGGAGATTGAGGGTGATTTTAAAATGAGAGGTGGGAGTTCAGTTTACCGTCGTCAATTTGCGTTCATCGAAAAACTACAACGATCGTTCATCTTCTCTCTATTACTCGCATTTTCTCTATTCTAGGCATGTGCTGTGAGGGCAGGCTTGAGTGTGGCTTTGTTTGGCGTATCCTTGGCATCGGGAGGGCGTGTGGGTAGAGGGTGCGAGAATTTCGGCTAGGCTTCTTTTTGGTGACTAGATTTTTTTTTTTTTTTTTTTTTTTTTTTTTTTTTTTTTTTTTTTTTTTTTTTTNTTACAAATAAAATTTGAATTTCAAGCAGAAATTTTTTTTTGCAAACAACATTGTTTTGATACAATTTAGTAGTAATCTTGGACATGCTTTGTTCGAGGTGTTTTGGCTAGAGAATGATGTTTGGCTTCAAGAATGATGCAACTATTGGCATTGCATTTGGGATGTTGATGAAAACTTAGACCAAACGGTAACCTTTGCTCCACTCCACATGAAATCTTTTCCTTTCTTTAGAAGTTGAGTGCTCACAGACATACTAATCTAATAAAAGCAAGTCTATTTTATATTTGAGTTCTCAACTATATGGAGACTTTTAACAAAATAGTGCATGTATGGCAATGCAATATCCCAGTTTTTATCGGAAAGTAAATTACTAACTTTAAAATGAATATACATGTTTCGATTTTATTCAAAAATTTTGAGCACCAAAATAGAAGAAACTTGAGAAGGAGAGGATTCCAATGTATTTACAAGAAGTATATGATTGGCCTTGGGAGAGAAATAACGTGTAACCTAAGTTTTGGGTAGTTGGGTGTGATGCTTCACAAAATAAAGTCTTAACCTAAGAAACAAACAAGCTTGATATCCTTTTAATTTTTTTAGTTTTTCTTTTAATAGCCTTTTACATACAAATCTATCTTTAAAAGTTGTCAATGTAGGTTGGTTGGAGTTCAATGATTATATATATATATATATATATATGATTCGAAAGGATCTAAATGAAACACAAATAAATTTTAAGTCCGTAAAAAAATGAAGGTTATGAATAATCTCTATATGATTTTGTTGTTTACTTTTGCATCAACTTCTAATATTTTCACTTGTTTTGCGAGTCAATATCCAGAATCGCATTGGAAAGTGATGATTCTTAATTACCAAGATGTACCTTTACTGACTTATTGCAAATCGAAAATAACGACTTAGGTAAATAAGGGTGTTACACCATGACAAGTTATTCAATCAAACCATATTATTTTATGTATATCTAAATTTATGAATTGGATAGTTTTTATTTATTATTATTTAAGGGTTAGGGTGGAATTTGAGAACTCCACTCCTTTGAAAAGTATAATATCCAACCTAAAAAATTATGGATCAATGTTGATTTTCTATTTCAATTTATGAAAAAAATACCAGTTTTAGCATAAGAAAGTGAATTTTATTATTGAAAAAGTATAGTCATAATGTTTAATTACAAGTTTTGTTAGGTTGGGGTTAATTTCCTTTTTATTATTATTATTATTATTATTATTATTTTGTTAATAAATGTGTGGAGTAGAGAGTTTCAATTTTACTTGACCTCTGCATCAATGCATATACCGTCTCAACTAGTTAAATGAGGTACAAATTGGTATTTAGAACATTTCACTTATAGTTCTAACTTTTTCCTGACATAACTTTTGAATTTAGGGGAGCATATTCTTCAATTCAAACAAGAATACAGTTGGAAATTCAAAGATAACATGTCGCAGACAACATTGTATTGGTGTAACTTTAAAGGTAATTATGGAAAGCTTTTGTTCGTGGTTTTTTGGTCAGAGGATAAAGTTTGGCTTCAAGATCGATGCAACCATTGGCATTGCATTTGGCGTGCAGAAAATAATGGTTTTTCTTTATCTAATAGTCAAACAAAGGTATTCGACTTCGTTTATCCATGGAGTTCTTAGACAAATCCATCTACTTTGCCTTACTACACATCAAATCTTATCATTTCTACCCAATGTTTGTGCTTGCTCTAATACTACTCTAACAAAAGAGTTTATTAATCATTTAAGTTCTTAAATATATGGAAACTTTTGTTATAAAAATGATTACATCTGAATAAAATATTAAAGTTGTTATTGAACAATAAAATATTATCTCAAAATCTAGATTTTATGGAAAAAGTTCAAGCACAAGATGAACTAAATTTGAAAGTTAGACACCATTCTAAAAAATGAAACACAAGTAGATTCTGTAACGGCCACACTTAACAAACTCGATCGCCTGGAAACATAAGTCCACGCCTCATTGCGCCATGTGTTGCGCTTGCAGCCATAAACTTCCTCGACTTACGCAGCTCAGTCGGGTTGGCTTTGCTTCGCGACTCATAATCCAGCTTCTCGGCTCGTTAAAGGGTATTTTGCCCAATTTTTGCAGTTTCAACCATCTTAAGCGAAGTTGACCTTCTTTGAGGAAATTAAGATAAGTATAAGGTTTAATTTCTAGATTTAAGATAAAATGAATTGAGAAATTGTAGTTACTAATGAAACGAGATGTACGTTCTAATAGGAAACGACAATCGATGATACTTTGAGCAATTTTCTGGCACGAAAAGCAAATGTACTCAAATATAGGTAGAAAGCCGATTAAGAAAAACCAAGCAAGTGGTCTTACGATCTGATAGGTTTGACGACTTGTTTGATGTATGACAACACGTGGCTAGTGGGCCTTGCACGTGTCATGTATTCATTATATTGTATGATGATAATTTACAATGTATGATAATGTTTTTATACGATGTTATGGTGCTATACGATGTTATATGATACGTTAGAAGACATGGTGTAAGTTTATGATATGATATGTCTTACCTGACGAGATATATGATATGATATGATTGACAAAAAGTGTGTTGAATTGGCATAATGCACAACCTCGATATACACATGAAAAGTTGTGATAGAATGAAATGATATAAAAGAAAACGCTAGAGAGGTTGTTATACAGGATAATGAAAGGAAAAACGTTAGGACACCATGTATCATTGTGCGTTCATGCATCGGAGGATACTCCTTCTTTTACGATTGTATGGATGCATACACTACGAGGCAGGGAGACAATCATTATATTATTATAATTCTTCGATGGACACTCCAACGAACCCAAACCGATGAGGTAGATCGATAAGACGCAACGTCATAACGGACAACCCGCGCTGCAACGATGACCATTGACAAGTCAGTACTCTCCACTATAAGCCAAACAACACTTTTTTATGTTATTTAAGTGAGATTAATGTGAGTAAGATAAGGGTGACTATTCCAGATGAACAGTAATATGATGGTTGCTATTCTTAGGTCGTATTAATGTATCAATACGTTATGTATAAAGGTTGGGTAACCAAAGGTGCGAGACGACTTAGATCTGGTGGAAAATTACAATAGAAAAGCTATTGGAATGGCTGCAAGAAGAGAGAGAAAGGTATTTGGAAGATCGTGAGGTGTCGGGTGAAGAAGAAAGAATCCATCAGATCTTGATCCAGGTCGAACATACCTGCACCAACCTACTACTCAAACGCCTACTACTCAAACCCATTTGTAGCCTAGATACCAGCAGCAACTTCGGCCTATGACCTAGACATTTGTGACTCATGGCCCACAATGCCGGTAGCTCACGCATTAGATCTTGCGGCCCAAACTACCTGCAGCCTACGAACTATGTAATCAGCCCGAAGCCTGCGCCTTGCCCGAACGCAACCATCATGTGTGTCAACTCCTCCCCGTGCTACGTGTCATGCTTAAAACAAGATGGCTCTATGTGTATATATTCATCGGGCTACTTCCACTTTTGTGATGATGAGTAAGGAAGCGTACAATACGATGACGGTGATCATCATGCATTGCATGACACTCAGGGGTCAGCTGACTTTCGGACATCGCTATGAATATCTAGCTCAACAACTAGAGAACCAGGAGGTGTGAACCGCCTAAGGATCCATGCTCACACGTGTGGGTAATGTGTAGGGAAGTACTGCGCATCTAATTTTTTAAGGACTGGATGGTTATAATGGTAGGTTCCTAGATCATGAGTGTCATGTGATTGCATTCCTTAACCCCAATAGTGGGACCACGTGGAGTACTCATGTCATCAAGTCATGTGCTACTTATATTTCAGGTAAAGACAAGACACCCCTATATGGTTGATGACATAGGATAGTATAGGTTGTTTTACATTCAATATTTGATTTGATTTATTTATTACTATCTTTATCTTGTTTTAAATATTATTCCGAACACATAAGTCCATGGCAGTGTTTTAAAATGAATTTTATGTTTTACAATGACATTTTAAATGTTTAATTTCAAATAAGAGCATGAGTTATGATAACAGTAGCGACTTTAGGTCAGTGGAAATCTAGGATTGCTACAGCTTGTATTAGAACTCTAGGTTATTGATTCTATAGACTAGCCGAAGAGATAGGCCCCATCAATATCAAGCATGTCCTACATAATATAAGAAAAAAAAAAGGTTTTTATTGCATGTACCTTGATTGTTTATTGATGTTGAATGTAATATAATATTGAATATAATTTACTGTGAGTATATTGCTGATTTTAGTATGATGATTGACCTAATATCATATTCATGTGTTTGCCCTATTCATGTGTTTGCCCTACTGTATGATTTTAATACTATGCAATATAATGTTAGTTATATTAGCGAACTATAGACTTACGAAAAAATTTCTTGGTTTTTAAAACTATGTCGCCTAGAGGACGCGGGAGAAAGGCGAGAAAAAGGGAGGACCTCCTACTAGAGGTAGAGGAAGAGGTGGGGTAAAGGGAGTCGAACTAGAGAGAGTTTAGTCACCCGGACGGGTACAATTGCACTGCCCCAAATTGTACTGCGCCAAGCTGTGCTACCTTTAGCAACATCGATGGTTGGTATGGATCCTACTACAAACCTGATTGGGAAATCGTTCAAGGTCATGATGCATGCTATGTTGATCACACAACAAGAAAATAGCTTGCAGTCCACCCGAGGCGCGAGATAATTAAAAGACATCAAGGGGTATGATCCGTGCACAATTAGTGGAATTGATATCCCACTGATGTTCATATGTGGATATCATCTACAGAGACGATACTTTTACTATTTGGATATCCCACTGAAGTAGAACGTAGAGTTGAGGTGGATAGACACTAGAGAAATCCTCACCCCTGAGGGAAGCGTTATAGCATGGACACGATTCAAGGAGAATTTTATGAAAAAGTTCTCCCCCAAGGGAGCTCGGCTTAAGAAACAACAATAGTTCACCCACCTAACACAGGGTGAAGTTTCAATGTACACCCAGGAATTTACGAAACTAAAGAGATTTGTGCCTTCCCTAGTAGACATTGAACAAAAAATGGAAGAGAAATTCGTCGTGGGTCTAGACTCGGAGATCCGATGCATGGTGTTAACTATAGACCCGAAGACTGATGAGGAGCCATTGAGAATAGTGAAGATCGTAGAGAAGCCTAGAGATGAGGTGCGTCAAGAGCCAACAATTATAGTTTGGCGCAAGCGGCCATATGATTTTAGCCACTCAGCTTATCGGCCACCCGTGTGTAGACCTCGCTATGCAAAGTGACCTCCCGGTGCTGACAAGTACCCTCCTCAACATATTTATACACACCATAGAAACCAAGATGGGGCTAGAGGAAGAGGAGAGATGAGATGGAACATATGTGGGAAGCTACATAGGGGAAGATGTATGCCCAGAACAAGGGCTTGGTTTTGGTGTGGTCAAGAAGGTCATATTGCCATCAACTGCACGCCCACAAATATTGAAAATCTACCACAAAGAATATTGAAAATCTACCACAAAGAGCATTGGAAGAGGCTGACAGACAATGAATTCTTATTCTCAAACTAGGGCATATGCGTCCACTAAAAGAGATGCCAGGAAGTCCGACACAGTTGTGACAGGTACATTACCTGTCCTAGGACATTATGCTTTCACTATGTTTGATTAAGGTCTATGCATTCTTTCATATTTGTTCTATTTGTTAGACAAGTAGGGTTCGAACTAGGACTCTTATTGCATATATTGTCTGTAAGCACCTTAATGGGGGTAGACTTAGTAGCTAAGAATAGTTTAAAAGATTACCAAGTAACAGTAGCTGAACGAACCTTAACCCTAGATCTGATTGTTGTTAGCATGACGGACTTCGATGCAATACTAGGGATGAATTGGTTAGCTGAAATCCACGCTCGTATAGACTGTCATAAAAAGGAAGTAATATTTTCACCGCTGTCTGAACCAAGTTTTACGTTCTAGGGTACGTGCATTAGGACTACCCAGGTCTTGAACAAAGGGTCCCACCCTGTCATTGGCCCGAGAGGGATTCGGTTTGGTGATTGGACCACAAACCAATTGTTCATTAGAGGATTAGTAGGACTTAAGAAACAAGTAACTTTAGGGGTAAAACGGTAAATTGACCCAGCTCTAGTTACTAACAACCTGTGAAGGATCAACTTACTAATCATGGGTATATCAAATGAACATAAATATATCTATGGTGAGGAGAGTGCAACTAGTAGGCTACAGTGGAGTGTCCTAGTAGTTAACGAATGTGTTAACAAGGTTAATGAGTTTAGCCAGTTAATCTCGGATCGTTAGAGCCCAAGATCTATAGGTCCATTAGATCCCCTTGCTAGCTCATATCAGACTAAACCTTAGAACAGTGTGACGAGTGAGTTCGAAGTATTCGAATTCAAATTAGGGAATATACGCTAAATATATACGATATATTTAACCCTATTTTTTTTAACTATGAATTAAACAAAAAGAGAGAATTAGAGATATTTAAATAAGATTTAAATATTTTAATTATGAATAGGGATTCATAATCCATATGTGCCTGAATATATTGGGATTGGCATTTGAATTAACGTTAAATATTAATTAAATTATTTAATTAATCATTTAACATTATTTTGATTTGAAATTATTTTTTGAATTAAAATAAAGATAGTCAAAATGTTGACGGTAGAAAGACACAGTATTCGGGNAATAATTGAAATAAATCTACGCTTCTTGGAGGTGCAATTTTCAAATAAAAAAATTCCTTCTGTCGTGTATCCCCGATTAATGTAACCTCAGATGCTTTAATTGTCGATTCTAGTATCAAGCGAAAGGTGTAACCTATGGATTAAGTCAACCCTACTCCACTAGTAAAAATATTCACTAGTAAAAATAGGTAGCAGAGGGGAAGAAGCACTACACCTAGGAATCAACAACACGAAAACTTTGTTATAAATTATCCCTTTTCCTTATCGGGATCGGAACTTAGAAAAATGGTTGGGACAACAAACATCCATCTCGTTTGTATTTTGGATACCTGTATAACCATCGAGGAAAAATCCATGTTTGAGTTAGTGGAATATTGAGTGTCAAAATTTGAGTGAAATTTCGAGTGTCAAAATTTGGTAATCTCAAATTTGCATGAACATGCATATATGACTCTATAAATATGATCGAGGTACATTGAAATTCTTCTTGAAAAACTTTGAGAAATTCTCTCAAAACTCTCTCTTCACGTATACTAAATTCCTTTCAAATTTAGTCATTCACTATATTCTCTAATCTTGTTCTAAGGCCGGAGAACAGTAGGGAAGACACTAGTGGTGGTTTGAAACCGATTCGTGAGGAAAAAGTAATTTAAACTCAAAAGGTTAGTATTCAAAATCATTGAGTTTTAATGCTTTTGAACATGCTAGCTAATTTATTAGAATTGATGTACTTAGAGTGCCTAAAATCCAAATTGCTTCCGCATGTGTTATATTAACACAATCAATTGGTATCAGAGCAAGTTTCCGGCACTTTATTTACATTAATTTGAGCATGGTGGGTACCATTTCATGAATGAAATTTTGTGGGTGCTTAAATGGATATTTATGGTTTTGGAAATTTTTTTATGCTTCCATTTGATACAATTATTGTAATTTGCCTAATGTGTATGGGCTTTAATGAGTGAAGAAAGGTCTATAATTTTTATGGAGTCATTAGAGTCCATTTTAGGTTGTAATTGATCGATAATGAAAATAAAAGCAAGCTGAACCAAAGATGAAGATGGAAGAGACGGTTTGGGTGGTTTTCTGTTGGTTGGGGTCTGGTTCAACATTTTTAATGGTTGGTTCGGGCAGTTCGTGATCCTCGGGAGCGGTTCAAGTTATTTTTAATTATTAATGTAATAATTTAGTTAATTACTTGTTTTAAAATGCCAAAACCAATCCACTTTAGTGTGTTTAATTAATTATGCATTGTGAATGTACGTTTTAATTAAATAGAGAATGTATATGCATAAAGTATGTCATATAGATTTAAAATCCCACCATAAGCTAAGCATGTTTCATGCATTACAAGTATGTTATAAGTGTTATAATGTATAGTATGCATGTTATAGGGTTCCATGAGTGATAAATATAAATTGTTATAATATTGCATGAAATGGATGATTATATAGTAGTTATATAAAGCATGTTAGATGCATGTTATAGGTTATTTTCAACGTCATAAAACGAGATAGATGTTAAAACTATAACAAAGATAAATGCATGTTCACTTAGGGTTAACAACCAAGTGCGATCAATTTTAATAGTTAAAATAGGTCGATATCTTGTAAAATTGCAGCTACAAGAAAGCTCTCTTGGCACAATCTTCTCTAAGGTCGGAGGTACTTAAGTTGACGGTTTACGGAACACCTGCTACCTGGAGATCAGGCCAATACTTGAGCTTAGTTAGCCCAGTCTTATGAGCATGCGTGAGTAATGTAAGGATTTTTTTTTAAATGAAAAATCACCTAAACATCATAGGTAAATATCCATTATAAATGTTATACTTGGAAAAATCACATAGACTTAGGTTATATTTAATTAGACGGAATATACCTAAGTAATAAGTATACCCAACCGTCTAAAATACTTAGTGGGAGAAAAAGGTATATGAGATACGTCGTTTTCTTTTTACGCTCTCTGAAAAATTCACAACGTGAGATTTATGCTCGGCCTCCTATCACCCTAGGAGCGGCCTCCATTCGAAAGGTATTTGCTTGAGTCAATAACATGGTGAATAGAGAAAGTATTTATAGTAAGTAGGAGAAGGAAGTATATCAACACATCCTATGGTCTCCACCACTAGGTTGCACCGTGAGATTCCCATGTTCCGCCTGCATGTTGCCCTAGAGCAACTACCCATTCGGAGGGTCGTAACATGGGAGTTGGAACAACGCAAACTCCAGAAATAGATAGGATTTCTTAAGTCCATTCCCAACTTTGGTTTTTTCATTCGATAGCATTGTTGAGGCCGATCTTTGAGATCAGAAAATGGTGGGTCACACTTACGAAGAATTACTAAGAGGTAGTATATTCTTGACAAAAGTGACAATAACTAACACTACAGGAATAAGAGTTATTCTGGGATTAGTATTTAAGTCAAGAATGTCTATGTTTAGTGAAGGAGTGATTGACTGCCCCTTGGTAGCAGTTGCTCTAACTCACTAAAGTATCGTTGCAAATTAATAATTTTTGGGTACATTATTACATTTGCTAAATATGATTGGATAAAGAAAAGGATTAAGTCAATTCACTAATAGAATTTGTTTTAAATCTCAGCATGTCAAGCTCAATAGTACAATTACTCACTTATGAGAAATTAAACGGTGACAATTACGCAACAAGGAAATCAAACCTAAACACAATACTTGTAAATGATGATTTGAGGTTTGTTTTAATTGAGGAATGTCCCCTAAACCCCGGCTTAAATACAAACCGAACAGTTTAGGAAGCATATGACAAAACGGGGAAGGGGAAAGATAAGATTCCTCCTAACCGCAAACGCAAGGTTCAAAATACAAATAATAGAAAATGTTTCCATTGCAATGAAAACGGGCACTGGAAAAGTGACTGCCCAAAATACCTTGCAAAGAAGAAAGCTGAAATGGTACAACAAGGTAAATATGATTTACTAGTTGTAGAAATATGTTTAGTAGAGTATGATCACTCAACCTGAAATGGCACAAAAGGGGCCACTAATTATATTTGTTCTTTTTTTCAGGAAACTAGTTCCTGAAGAATGCTTGCAGAAGGCGAGATAACACTCAAGGTTGGAATAGGAGAAGTTGTCTCAGCAATATCAGTAGAAAATTTAAAGTTGTTTTTTGGGAGATAGATTAATTATATTAGATAATGTACTTTTTGTTCTTGGAATAAAAAGAAATCTAATATCTATCTCTTGTTTATTTGAACAATTGTATAAAGTATCTTTTGAAATCAAATAAGTGTTCATTTGCAAAAGAGGTATTCATATTTGTTCTGCAAAACTAGAAAACAACTTATATATGTTAAAACTGAGCGAAACAAAAGCTATTTTAAATACCGTGATGTTTAAAACAGCTGAAACTCAAAATAAACAACAAAAAATACCTCCTAATACCTATCTTTGGCACTTAAGACTGGGCCACATTAATCTCAATAGGATTGAGAGATTGGTTAAAAGAGGACTTCTAAATTAGTTTGAATACAACTCTTTACCTCCATGTGAGTCCTGTCTTGAGGGTAAAATGAATAAACAATCTTTTTCTGGAAAAGGTTATAGAGACAAAGAAACCTTAGAACTCGTGCATACAAATCTCTAGAGGTGGTTTGTATGCAGTGGTAGTTTCATAGACTCCTAGGGGACATGTTAGGTCTATACTTAGTGATTCGTCCCTCTAACCACAAATCCCTAGACTTTATCATAAATGTGGGTCATGAAAATTCACTAAGTGTGCACACCAGTATAATTTAGCATCATCATACATAATTCATGCAAAGTAAACATACATGCTCAATGGGACGCAGAGTTCACAAGTTCACATCTTCCTTTCAACATGAATTAAACATATACATATAAAGCGGAAGCTTAAAACATAATTGCAACACTCAGATAATTCTCAAATACTTCACATAATACATCCATACTCTTAGCAAACAAGTTACCTACATTCAATTATGGAAAGCTACCACCTAAGGTAATTAAACTAGCATGCATGCATAACCAAGCGACTCCTACAAGTATTTCTTCCTAAAGTTCCCTATGGTGACTTGCATGATTGACGCGTGTTCTTCGTTTAGCGTTTCTACAATAGCGTGTCCACAAATACTAATTTTCTCCATTCAGGTCCTATTTCATATAAAAATAGGGTTAGAGTTTAAATCGGGAGGAAAATCGGTCAAACAGAAGTCGAACGGGCTGAAAACAGCACCTCACGTGCATGCACGCGCTCACACGTGCCTGGGAAAGTGTTACACGCGCACGGCCATGCACGACGCGCATGAGGAAGGGATGATGTGCGCTGAGGTATTGCCACGCGACGAAAAAGATGTTAAAAGAAGAAAAAAATGATAAAAAAAAAGATGTTAAGAAATTTTCTTTGGTTACCCCTCACGAAAAAGATGTTAAAAGAAGAAAAAAATGATAAAAAAAAAAGAAAGCACGTAATCTTGAAAGAAGTGGGAACGTTGAGATTTAAGGTTGAATTAAATATCGACACGAGATGTTGATTTCAATAAGGAGCTTAAGCCATAAAATCACTTCAACTTAAAATTATGGATAGGACTAGGGTATAGAGTTGAGGTAGATAGAATCATAGATACAAAAGCTAGAGTAAGAACTTTGAACACATTAGAGTTCTCTATTGAACACGTTAGTTTTGATCGTTAAGTGGAAATGATTGACCTATATGACGACTTATTGAGCATTAGAAACTGATAGAGCCAGCAATGAAGAAGAGATATGCTTCTAGAAAAAAAGTTTCCCTCAAGTATATGTATCAAGAAGGAGAGTGTTTTAATGTAACGACCTGAAATTTTCTACTTAATTTAAGATCGCCACTATATACATATCATTTAAACTTTCATAAGACGTCACCTTCTTCGACACAACCAAGGACTTACTTGTTTCGAAAGCACCTTAAAAATGACACAACAAAAGACTAAATAAAATAAATAAACATTTAAACTAAAATCATCCTATTCTAGCCTAAGTCTAAGAAAATAAATACGACTACTCTATGCATGTGTCGTGGTCTCGAGTTGCGATGCCGTCATCAACCAAATAGGAATGTCTTGCCTTAACCGAAAATAGAGGTAGCACGTGGCTTGAGTATTTTAAGAAGTACTCTGTAAGTGACCCCACTATTGGGGTTAAATGCAAGAACATGTGAATGCAATGACAGGACCTATCATATCACTCTATTTTCCTTTTCCTACGACACTATCCTAATGGACAGCTTGGATGTGTACCATATACTCTACACACAGCCCATACGTTCGAGTACGAGCTCACCAAACAGTTTGCACACCGCTGAACCTCTTTTCTTGTCGAGTGAGCCTGCTCTGGTAGCTCCTTATGCCGGACATCCATTAGAATTAGTAACCGTCACGGCAGCATTATGTAAAACATGATGATACTTCACCTGTCTATTGGTGTACGCGTCCATACCATCGTGATGGAATAGGGGTATCCCCGAATGCATGAGCACACATAATGCATGAGGTCTCAATATTTTTTTGTTTTCAACTTTATTAAATATAACCCCGCTATCGTTTTTCATTCATATCGTATCATTTCTCATTTTTCATTTCTAATATCATATATAATTCTAACGGGGTTATATTTCATGCCATTTATCGTGATTTCATGTCATTCATATCATGTTGTATACACACAATTTAGAAGACATAACATAATGTTCCATGCTTTTAACATAACATTTCAACATATACATATCATATCATAACATACTGCATCACAATATATCATTTTTCATATCATTTTCATATCACATATCTCATACCATAACATATTTCATATCATTTTCATATCATATGACAACATATATATATCCGTCATTCACATGTCGTATCATAATCATATCATATCATATCGTAAACTTTTCGTCGTCATATCGTCCCTAACTTATCATAGCCTTAACGTTCTTATACATATCACAGTCATATCGTTACATGAACGTACCTTAGTCATATCGTTACAGGAACATATTCTAACGCTATCTTCTATCAATCAATCATAATCGTATCCCTTTTTACCCATAACCTAATCTTATTCTTTTATCAGTCGATCGTGACCATATCGTTTTTGTCAATATCTCATATCCATAGCACTTCGATACGTACCCAAACCTTAACGTTCTATTTACATATCTTACTCTTATCGTTACATTGCGTTTAGTGCATCCTTCTAGTTTACTGTCTCAAACATATCATTGAACACCCCCATAATGTAAGTGTTATCATACAATTCACATATTATAACATATACATATCATATTATAAGCATATCGATCCATAAATAATTCACACATATCGATATATATGGCAAGGGCAGAACTACGAGGCACGTGTCAACATCAAATATAACCATGCCAATAGTAAGACCACTTACTTGGATGGCCTTAGCCTAAGTTCTATCTAACTCCGAATTAGCTTGCTTTTGTCCCTCGAATTCATTCTCACTTATGCCAAGGTGCTTGTAACGACCCGAAATTTTCTACTTAATTTAAGGTTGCTACTATATCCATATCATAAACATTGAATGCGGAAATACTTCATTTAAATTTTCATAAAACATAACCTAAAAATAATACGACTTTATAAAGCATAACACTTCAGCTTAAAACACTACCATGGACTTACGTGTTTGAAAACACTTTTAAAAATGACACAATAAAAGACTAAATAAAATAATTAAACGTTTAAATCAAAAACATTCTATTCTAGCCTAAGTCTAAGAAAATAATACGACTACCCTATGCATGTGTCGTGGTCTCGAGTTGCAATGCCGTCGGTAGCAGTACAGGAATGTCTTGCCTTAACCTGAAATAGAGGTAGCACGTGGCGTGAGTATTTTAAGAAATACTCAGTAAGTGACCCCACTATTGGGGGTTAAATGTAGGAACATGCGAATGCAATGACGGGACCTATCATATCAGACTATTTTTCCTACGGCACTATTATAATGGGAAGCTTGGACGTGTACCATATACTATTCACATAGCCCATACGTGCGAATATGGGCTCACCAGAAAGTTTGCACACCGCTGGGCCCTTTTTCCTATTGGATGAGCCTTCTTTGGTAGCTCAACTTTTGCCGGACACCCATTAGAATTAGTAACTGTCACGGCAACATTATGTAAAACGTAACGATACTTCACCTGCCTAATGGATGTATGCGTCCGTATTCTCGTGATGGAATACGGGTATCCCCCAATGCATAAGCACACATAATGCATGAGGTCCCAACATTTTCCATTTTTATTATCATTTAATACAACCCCACTAGCGTTCTNCCATTTTTATTATCATTTAATACAACCCCACTAGCGTTCTGTACATATCATATCATTTTTCATATCATTTCACATATCGTTCATCATTCATATCATATCGTTTCTCATTCTTCAGTTCTCATATCATACATAATACTAACGGGGCTATATTTCATGCCATTTATCACGATTTCGTGTCATTCATATCATGTTGTATACACACAATTTAGGAGACATAACATAACGTCACAAGCTTTAACATAACATTTCATCATATATATATCATACCATAACATATTGCATCACAATATATCATATCATAAACATGTCACTTTATCACATATCTCGTACCATAGCATATTTCATATCATTTTCATATCATATGACAACATATATATATATATCTATATATATCTATATATATATATATAT
>NW_019646438.1:208859-221146 GCF_002806865.2 Cucurbita pepo subsp. pepo
ATATATATATATATATATATATATATATATATATATATATATCCGTCATTCACATGTCGTATCCTAATCATATCATATCGTAAACACTTCGTGGTCATGTTGTTCCCTAATTTATCATAGCCTTAACGTTCTTCTAGCTATCATAGTCATGTCGTTACATGAACGTACCTTAGTCATATCATCATAGGAACGTATCCTAACGCTATCATTCTATCAATCTATCACACCTATCCCTTTCTACCCATAACCTAACCGTATTCTTTTATCAATCTCTCATATCCATAGCACTTCGGTATTTAACATAACCTTAACGCTTCATGAACGTATCTTACTCCTAGCGTTACATTTTGTTTTATGCATCTTTCTCGTATCCTATCTCAAACATATCATTGAGTACATCATACCGTGATTATTATCATACAATTCATATTTTATAACATATACATAACATATCATAAGCATATCGATCCACAAATAATTCATACATATCAATATATATGACACGTGTAGAACCACATGGCACGTGTCAACATCAAATATAACCATGCCGATAGTAAGGTCGCTTACCTGATTAGCTTAATCTGATATCACAAAGTTATCCTTAATGAAAGTTCGATTCCGCCCATTGAAATCTAAGTCAACCTATGTGAGCCCATAACATCAGTTTCAAATTCGAATTCTATAAAATTATTTGTCTAGTTTACTTGGTCCATCGCTAAAACTCTTGAAATTTTATATATCTATAATTATATTTTTATTAAATCTCTTATTTTCTATGGTTAGTGTTGTATAAAAAAACTTGATAGAGTTATTTTAAGTTATTCTCTACTTTCCTCCCTTTACTTTTCTCTCTATGTTTAATTTAAGTTATTTAATTACTGAATCTTCCTTCTTTCTTTTTATTTACTATGTTACCTTTTAGTTTTATTCACCTGTATTCCAAATTTCGAGTGGATCCCTATTTCTAAATCTTTCTTTATCTCGTGTCTCCTTTTGTTCAAAAAAAATTTTGGCCATTTTATTTTGGCTAATAAATCTAATCTAATATTACTAATCTAACGTGATTTACTAGAATTCGTATAAATGAGGTGAAAGAAGTTGCTCTTTGATTGAACTCGGTAAAGCTATTTTACGGTCTCTTTACTGATTCCCCTCTTAATGAAATTTAGCATGAACAAAAATGTTCTAACATTGAGTCGAATTTCAAATTGAAGAGATTAGTTGACAACATTAAACAGATGGGCGCCTAATTCCAATACAATAGGGGTCTATCAGTGCAAGTCAGCTGAACACCGTGATTGATAAGTGGGTAGGTGCACCTCGCAAAGAACATACAACAACCTTAAATGTATTTAAAGCAGGTCCACTAGAATAGAACGTGGGAAATTCAAACTTTTGTCTTTCCTAGTAAAGGGACTCTCTAGTTGCTGATGTTCAGTCTCATCTTTCCCCGGCTCCTTGGAGCCCATTCATTGAATATGCTTTCCCTTGGTCAAGAATAGTTCAACCGGAAGGAACATTTACTTTCTAACTCAAAAAGCTAAACGATTTAAAGAAGAGCTAACTATAATTGGGCTGTAATTTCTAAACCGAAGAAATAGGACAAAAGAGAATGAAGATTTAATATATACCTCTATCTTCACGTAAATCTCAGACTACAAGTGAATCTCAATCGGGTAAGGGACATTCTCATTTTTTCCGCAAATAATCTGATAATGGTTAGGTTGTTTTTCTGTTTCTTTTGCAGTGAATGTGACTTTCTAGGGTAAAGGATGGGTTAAGGAGAAATAATTAGGGGAAGAGATGAGATGGCAGTGGACAGAGGTGGGGAAGAATTGTTTTTCTTTTTTTGTTTATTTATTTATTATTATTAGTATTTTTTAACTAATTTTTTTTTTTATAATTATTTTTAATTATTTATTTCTTTATATATATATATTTTCTATTACAACCGTGCTTCACCTTATTAAAAATGTTCACCTTATTAAAGATGTTCACCCAAATCCTTTACTAATTCTAACTCCTATATTTATATTTTATTAAGTATTTAACAAATTCTTAATATTTCCATTTAGATTTAATATTTCTTGGAACGTGATATGTTTAACAATACATTGCTGAGTAACATACAATTTATTAGATATTATGTGTGAGATCTTCCTTTTTTTTCTCTCTCTATGTTCTCCACCGTGGGATTATTACCTTCAAATCTTTCTTTTTATTTTCTTTTTATTTCTTTCTTTTCATTTATAATCTTTCCTTTTTTATTGTTTTAATGTGATTTACTACCCTTTGTATAAATGTATTGACATCTAATTTCTAACTCAAAACTAAACACTTGCAGCAATTCAAAGAGATCTAATTTATAATTTACAGTGATTTTCTAATAATAAAATCATGATAAAAGCAAATAAAGATTTAATATATACGGCCACATCTCTTCTCATGTAAAATTGAGTCTATGGGTGGAGGCCATTTTAGTTTTTTTTCCCAAACTTGATATTTTGGTTGTTTTTTGTTTTTTTGCACAACTTGTTAGTCTGGATTAATAGGTGCGTTGAGGAAAGATGATTGGGAAAGAGATGAGAGGTCAGTGGACAGAAGTGTGGGGAAGGATGGTTTTTATTTATTTATTTATTTATTATTATTATTATTTTACTTAAAAAAAATTTATATATATATTTAATGTTTTGCTAAGCTCATGAAAGACTTTGCTAAGCTCAACATGGTTATTATAGGTCTGAGTGATGTCTTTAGGCTCATTAATTCTTCCTACCTTTAAGTATTTCACTTGAATTAGATATTAAAGGAGGTTTGTGGACCTGTTATATATAGTAGTGCTAATCAAGGAAAAAAAAGGCAATAAGATGAACCCTTAAGCCAACTTAATATTTCTATATAGTGAGCGTATATCGAATTCTCGAACACTGAATTTTATAGTGAGCGTATGTCTTTACGACTCCTTGATACTAGCGTTACTTAACGTTGATCTGTGAAATTTAATTCCGCCTAAGGTGTCAAATAATCATAAATTAAAACTATTGTGAGAGTTCACTAGCCTAATCTTGCATGAAATAATTTTAAACATAGTCCCAGTAATTTAAACTAGCCAAGCCTAATTATGCATAAAAACTTACTCCTAATGATTTAAACTAACTATGCTTAACCACGCATAAATAATTTAAACACGACTCTAAAAATTTAACTTAAGCCTAATTATGGATAAAAACTTACTCCTAATAATTTAAACAAATTCTAATTAGGCATAAAAACATACTCCCAATAATTTAAATTAAGCCTAATTATGCCTAGAAACTTACTCCTTAATAATTTAAACTAAGCTTAGTTATGCATAAATAATTTAATTAAAAAAAATTTAACTAGCGAGAAGGTAGTCATACTAACTCTGAACGCTCTATAAAATTGAAACTAGGAGGAAAGAGTATGAGCGAATCAAACCCAAGCTGGATCCGCCAAAATTTTGGCCTTGAGCCATCAGTAAGTGTACTCTCTCCGTGGCTTAATTTGGGATGATAAAATTATGTGGGGCCTCCCTTTTACATTGGAGGCCAACCCCCCACTTCTCAGCTTTAGCGTGGTATAAAGTTTCCTTTCTTTTATTTATTTATTTGTTGTTCATATATCATACATATCTAAAAGAAACGTTCATCCTCGAAAGTGTCTTAATATTGGAATTATTTGGGTATTTCTCATTGATCTCTTCCCTTTGTTTTCACATAGTTTCTTATTTTTCATAGTCTTGTAAAATCATTTTCCTTGTACATGTTTTTTTCTTGCTTTATGAGCATAACAAATAATCTTTAATGATATTTTTTACGAAAAAAAATGTTCTAGTTGGTTGGTTTCATATTAGAAAGTTGCAATTGACCATCATTTTTTAAGGAAAATTGACAGGAGTTCTTTGCATATATCTGTTTTACATCTTAAACTTACCATTTCCAATTATTATATATATTTTCTTTTTGTCCTAAATTGTTACCCTTTCAAGTTTAAAACCTCAAATATTCCTTAATCCCGAAAGGATTTTGAGTAGAGTGATACCCGAGTTAAAGAGAGTACATTAATGAACCAAGATTCTATCTGAATGAAAGTGATCCAGAGTATAGATGACTAAGAAATGCTTAAAAAGAATTGAAACTTACAACCTATATCAACGAGATGCACTTTCCTTTTCGGTGGCTTAATAATAAAAACTTCGAGATTAAATGTGCTTTTCTTGGAGCAATTTTATGTTGGGAGACCTCTTCAGAATTTTTGTAGTGAACATGTTTGCGAGGAAAAGACATGCCGGAAGGACTCATGTTGGTTTGTGATGATAGTTTTCACTCTTAGAAGCGAAGAGTAAATAACGTGACAATACTGTCAAGGGAATATTAAGATCATTAAGTACCAAATCAATATTTTGAAGCTTGGACATGGATCTTTATAACTAGAACTTGAAACCCAACCAAATTATCAACATCAAAATAATTATAAAATCCCAAAAGATTTCTCCCACTTTTATTAGACTTAAATATACAACATCTCAATGTGAAAGCAATCAAACATAATAGAAAGAAAAAGACCAAAATGAGTGAGGGGACTTTACTTCATTTTTTTCAAGGGTGTATCAATTCAAACTTCCCGAAAGGAATATTTTTTTAAGTAAAATCCATCATCAAAAGCTGCTCCAATACAGTTTTTAAAGTCGCATCTTTCAGAAAGCCAATACGAGTTCTCTGGCCAAAATACCTCAAATGAAGCATGTCCATTCAAACTATTAAAATTGCACCAAAACAAAGTTCTACACAAAAAGTTCATTTTAAAGTTCCAGTTGAATTGAGCTTGCTTGTCCAAAATGCGTTCGTTCAAATCGTCGTCTTTTGACTTGCAATGAGCATTTAAAACTGATTTTGTTTGATAATTGTAAATAGTCACTTGCCATTTGCTTCATGGTACTTGCCCTTTTTTCCCTACAACTTGTCTATTGGATCCTCCAAAACATGTGTTAATAAGAATGCTTGATTCCAAAGCAAACAATAAGATAAAACCGAAGCGGGTTAGAGTCTTCATTTTTTTTAGATACCCAAATCTCTTTTGTTGATGTTTAATCATTTGGATTTAAGGTTAATATCCCCCCAAAAAAAAAAAAAAATTAATTGCTTTGAATGTTTTGAGGTTGGATATCCATATTTGTTGTATAGTTATAAATATCAATTCTTTTTCATTTGTTATTTTTTGTGGAGATGAAAAACAAGGTTGTGTTAAACACAAACTATATACTCTACGCATATACTCTACGGGCAGCTTGGATGTGTACCATATACTCTATGCATGGCCCATACATACGAGTATGGACCCCCCTTTCCTTATCGGGCGAGCATGCTCTAGTAGCTCTCTATGCCGGATACCCATTAGAAATAGTAGCCGTCACCTAATCTTGCATGAAATAATTTTAAACATACTCCTAATAATTTAAACTAGCTAAGTCTAATTATGCATAAAAACTTACTCCTAATGATTTAATCTAACTATTCCTAATTACGCATAAATAATTTATACTCGATTCTAAAAATTTAACTTAAACCTAATTATGCATAAAAACTTGCTCCTAATCATTTAAAGTAAGCCTAATTATGCATGAAAACTTACTCCTAATAATTTAAACTAAGTCTAATTATGCATAAGAACATACTCTTAATAATTTAAACTAAGCCTAATTATGCATAAATAATTTGAACTTCATTCAAAAAATTTAACTAGATAAAAGGTAGTCATACTAACCTTGAATGCTTTCAAAAAATTGAAATTAAGAAGAAAGGGTTCGAACGTATCAAACTCAGCCTTGAGCCGTCAGAAAGTGTACTCTCTGACTTGCTTAAACCGTTTATTTAGGACTATAAAATAAAGTGGAGGACCTCCCTTTTCGAGTGGAAGCGAACCTCACTATGCAGCTTTAGCAATGTAGGAAAACTTTTCCTTCTTTTATTTATTATTTTTTTATTCACGTATAAAAGAAACTTTGAAAAGTGTTTTAATATTAGAATTACTTCAACTCTGTTTTCAAGTGGAGGACCTATTTTCTTTTTCTTTCTGAGCAGAGTTGATTGATTTCACATTAGAAAGTTAGAAAGTTAGAATTGACCATAAATTTTTTTTAAAATTTATTTAAAGAAAAATTGACCGAGTTCTTTCCCTATATTGGTTTTATGATCTTAACCTTCTCATTTCTAATTATTATACATATTGTTTTTCTACATCGTGACAGCCAAAACTCATTCATGGCGAGCTTTTTACTGTTGCAAATGGTAGAGGAAAATGGGAAACAAAGTATACATTATAAGACTTGTAAACCACCATTTTTGTGTATGAAACGTTAATTCCTTTCCATTTTAAGTAAAATAGCTTCTTCAAGTCTAATATGTGATGGTGTTAGCGGAAGCAATTTGGATTTTAGACAATTTTAGAACATCAATTATAGTAAATAGTAAATAACTAGCATGTTCATAAGTATTAAAACTTAATGAGTTTGAATACTAACATTTTGTAGACACGTTTAGAACATCAATTATAGTAAATAGTAAATAACTAGCA
This sequence comes from Cucurbita pepo subsp. pepo, assembly GCF_002806865.2. Taxonomy (NCBI): domain Eukaryota; kingdom Viridiplantae; phylum Streptophyta; class Magnoliopsida; order Cucurbitales; family Cucurbitaceae; genus Cucurbita; species Cucurbita pepo. The sequence continues at coordinate 215,454 of NW_019646438.1, forward strand.
TGTTCATAAGTATTAAAACTTAATGAGTTTGAATACTAACCTTTTGTAGTTCAAACTTCTTTTTCCTCACGAACTGGTTTCGAACTACTACTAGTGTCTTCTCCACTATCCTCCGGCCTTAAAACGGGATTCTGGAATCCGGTGAGTGACTAAACTTGGGAGGGATTTTGTATATATGAAGAGAGTGTTTGTGAGAGGTTTTTCTCAAGGTTTTTCACCAAGAAGAAGAAGACCTTCCATGTACCATGATCACTCTATTTAAAAAGTCCTGTTTGCATGTTCATGCAAATTTGAGATCACCAAATTTTGACACTTAAAATTCCACTCAAATGTTTAGGATGATGTGGCAAGCATGCATGTTTGAGTTAACCAAATTTTGACACTCAAAATTCCACTCAAACTTGTGGGGTTTATTTGGCAAACATGCAAGTTTGGTTAAACCAAATTTTGACACCTCAAAATTCCACTAACATGATTTTTCCATTAGATGAAAGTCAACATTTTGACTTTCTTCATTTTAATTAGATGAAAGTCAACATTTTGACTTTCTTCATTTTAATTCAACAATTAATTTGAATAATGAATTTCAAATTAAAGTAACATTAAATAATTAATTAAACTATTTAATTAATATTTAATATTAATTCAAATGCCAATCCCAGTCAATTCCGACACATAATTGATTAAGATATTTAAATCTTATTTAAATATCTCAGATTCTCTCTTTTCGTTTAATTCGTAAATAAAATAAAATTGCGGTTAAATATATCGTATATATGTAACGCATATTCCCTAATTTGAATTCGAACACTTCGAACTCACTCGTCACACTGTTCTATGGTTTAGTCCGATATGAGCTAGCAGAGGGACCTAATGGACCTATAGATCATGGGCTCCAACGATTCAAGATTAACCGATTAAACTCATTAACCTGGTTAACCAACATTCGTTAACTACTAGGACACTCCACTATAGCCTAGTAGTTGCACTCCCCTCACTATAGATATATTTCTGTCCATCTGATATAACCATGATTAGTAAGTCGATCCTTCACAGGTTGTTCGTAACTAGAGCTGGGTCAATTTACCGTTTTACCCCTGAAGTTACTTCTTGTTCCTTATGTCTCACTGATCCTCTAATAAACAATTGGTTTGTGGTCCAACCAGTAAACCGAATCCCTCTCAGGCCAATGAGAGGGTGGGGCCCCTTGTTCAAGACCTGGAGTCAGTGCTTAAGGGAACTACCTTTCTTCTATCCCTAAAAGTGGGTAGGAGTGAATTCCGTCTTGCACCCCACGTCCCCAGCCATTCACCCAGTCTTACCCCTGAAATGGGAGGCCTGTTGAGTCGGCGAACTAGAGCCACTCTCACCCATGCAAATCTAAGGATAATTCCGAATAAACAGGAGTTCATGGTTAGCTCAGGATTAAAACCGAGTTACCTAGGTTATCGAATGAAAAGAAAATCAGTCTCAACAGTAAACGACTTTATAAAGTGAGAGTGGTTTTCTTCATGGTCCGATCTTATGCAATACTCATTGCATAGGACGCCCCCACTCACATGTCTCCACATGTACAATTTAGTGATCACATTGTTTATATCATATACAAAAGTGGGCCGCATCCATAGTGTCCTCAGTATAAGGTACTCAGCCTCATCCTTATACTATAGATCATTTTGACTATATACTTGAACTTGATTCACTCTTATGTCTCTACATATAGTTCAAGTAATCATACTATAGCCAGAGTGTTTTTAGTTTATTGGATTTAGATTGATGATCGTAAAGTTCACTTTATTCAATAACAATCTTTACTGAATAAACAACAATAATAACTTTATTGAAAAATAAAATATGTTTTTGTTTACAAACTATGAATTTTAGGACATAAAACCCAACATCTACATGTAGTTCAAGTAATCATAATATAGTGAGAGTGTTCTTAGTTTATTGGATTTAGATTAATGATCCTAAAGTTCACTTTATTCCATAACAATCTTTACTGAATAAACAACAATAATAATTTTATAGAATATGTTTTTGTTTACAAACTATGAGTTTTAGGACATAAAACCCAACAATAACTCTCTATCCCAAATGTCTACAGGACCTATAACCTGACTGCTCTGATACCAAATTTGTCACGACCCAATATTTTACTAAGGACCGTGACTAATGACAACACACAAATGCACAAAGTGATTTAAATATGAAATAGAGAAAATCCTTTAATTCCCATAAATTTTTTCAACGAAAAACAAATAGAACACTTAACAGCGGGAAATAAAGTTTGAAAGAATGTAAATACAAAATAAAGACTGGACCGACGCCCCAGGACAACCCATTCCTCAGTGACAAAGTTAGAGATTTCTATAAGGACTAAAATAGGCGTTCGACAACAAAATTATTCAAACAAAGTTATTGACGAGGATATATAACGTTATTGAAGGGATCAAATGTCTCACATTATGCTATATTGTTATGCCGTATCAAAATTAGTAAATTTTGTACTCACAATAGAATGATTGTTCTTCAACTATGTATAGTTTTTACAACTAAAACTTATATTTCACATTTGTTAAATTTTATTTTTCTCTTTCTAAGGTTTCTTACCTATTAACTAACATTTTGTTTGTCAAGAAAAACATATTGGTTTGATTAAAATAAAACAAAAGCTCCGACAAAATTTATGAAGAATCAAATGAGTAACAACTAAATTTATGTAATATATATAATATTACAATTTTAGAACAAAAATATGTTTATGGATATAATAATAAAATAAAAAAAGATGTTAAAGTAATATTCTTGTCCATTTATCTTAGATTCCATTTTAGACCGTGAGAATAAGATGACTAAGAAATGTTTAAAAGACTTGAAAGTCACTATCTATACAACCAAGGAGCACCTTCCTTTACTTGGAGCAATTATATGTTGGGGGACCTTTTAGAAATTTTCCTACGATGTATGTGAATGAGGACAAAACATGTTGGAAAGACTACGTTGGACAAAGCATGTTGGATGATAATATTGTAAAAAAAAAAAAAAGAGAATCACATATTTCTTCCAAATCATAACCCAAGGAAGAAAACTACTTTAATCTGGGTGTTCTTGAAATTTAATATCAAACTTTTCACATGTTTTCACAATATTTTAAATATTCTTTCTATTTTTGCATTACGACAAACATCCATAATAATAGAAAAATGAAACATAAAAATAAGATTAATGTCATAGAGATTTATGATCTGCAAAATGCGAGCCAAAATCAACAAGCAGTCGTGGCCCATTGGTGCAACAACCAAAAACCAACCCAGTTAGCCCATACGAATGTGGCAGCCTAGGAATCTTCATTACGTGCCGATCCAGCAACTCACTGTTAGACCGTACGCATTTAGCCAATGAGAACATCCTTCGACACAGTAGGCACTCCGCCAAAATGCTCGTTGCTTAGCATAGTAGCCTCATAACCTAAGCGCTTGACTCGATAATAGAACGACCTAGATTGCAAGATGTGTGCACATCCTGACCCTGTGATACATGTCCTTACCTACGTGTCGAGCCCGACCTGTGTCCCTTTCGAGCATCGACTTCATGGCTCGGCTTGGCTCGGTACAATAGCGGCTTAACCAACGTGCACGACTTGGTTTACAAATTTTCAATCCGTTTCACTACTTTCAACGCTTTCCTACAAATTTTTACCCTTCTATAGTTAGCTTTCGGACTTCTTATAACATTTGAGATGAGTATGACCACTATTTGGTCAGATTAAAGTATAGTAAGCTCATTAGAGGTTTACTCGTGGACGTTATGTAGATAAATTTGTTTAACTTGCTTTAATATTTTATCCTAAGTTCACATAAGTTGACTTGATTTTAAGGGATGAATTTGAAGTAGCTCCAACTATAAACTAACAACCCTTTTTTAACCTACTCAAGTGAGTGGCTCTATTATTTGATTGGTTGGATGAATTGTGTTACGTATTATGACGCATACTCATTACTCTTGCACGTGTCATAATTATGATTGCTATGCTATCCAATATTGTGTTATGCCATGTTTATAAGCTATACTATAGTGTGACTACACTATGTTGTAATAATATGTTATCATGATGATAATTTATGATGCCCAAACCTCCATAGACCATGTCATTTAAGTTATGCTATGTACGAAAGATTTGATAGGAACTATATCTGCATAATTCACAAACTCGTGAGTCCATGAGAGAAGCCTAGAGGGTACATGAGCCCTGGTGAGTCCATGTGCTCGTGGTTAGGTCTGTGTAGGAGAGTACTATACATCGAACATTGCTCGAACTAGAAAGCTACCTAGGTATCTCCTTCATCATTTCCTTTCATTCTCTCATTTTTCTCCTACTCAACGTGCTTTTCTAGCTCTTATTACAGCCAAAACAGAACCTAAAACTTATGTGAGGCAGTTGGCGACCCATTATGGCAACAGGCTATGAATGATGAAATTGCAGCTTTAAAACGTAATCATACTTGGTCTCTCATTCCTCTACCACCTGGCCATAAAGTTATTGGCTGTCGTTGGGTGTACAAGATTAAACACAACTCTGATGGTTTTGCTGAAGGTTATAAAGCTCGACTGGTAGCAAAGGGATACACTCAGGTTGAAGGTGTTGATTACAAAGAGTCATTTTCTCCTACAGCGAAACTTACTACANGATGAGTGAACCATTTTCTCCTACAGCGAAACTTACTACACTTTGTTGCTTACTCACTATTTTCGCTCCTCGAAAATGGTTCACTCATCAGTTGGATGTTCAAAATGCCTTTCTCCATAGTAATCTAGACGAAGAAGTCTATATGTCTTTACCAAAAGGTATTCGCCGACAGGGGGAGAATACAGTATGTCGGCTCCATAAATCTCTTTATAGTTTAAAACAGGCTTCTCCCAATTGGTTCTCCATATTCTTTACCACTATACAAAATGCATGCTACACTCAGTCCAAAGCAGATTACTCTTTATTTACTAAGTGTAAAGGTACTTCTTTCACTGTAACTCTTATCTATGTTGATGATATTTTGTTGACAGGCAGTGATCTCAAAGAAATTCAACATCTCAAGACTAGTTTACTCGAGAAATTCCCTATCAAAGATTTAGTGAATTTGAAATATTTCCTAGGCATTGAATTTTCTCGATCTAGAAAATGAATTTTTATGTCTCAAAGGAAGTATGCTCTAGACATTCTTCAAGATACAGGTCTTACAGGAGCACGTCCAGAAAAATTTCCTATGGAGCAAAATCTGAAACTTGAGCAAAAGGAGAGAAGTTGAATGATCCAAGTAAATGTTAGGATCGCACAACAACGCACACGCTCGATCTAGATGATCACAAAGGAAAGGATAGAGAGAATTGCAAGTAGAACTCTGGCTAAAAGGATTTTTTATTGATGACTTCAGGCATGTACAACAAGAGAGTACAGAGAATAGAAAAGTACATTTTCAAAGCTCTACCGGACCAGATATATATATATGGTATAGTTTACTATATATAACTTTACCAGATTTAGCCATATACTATATATAGTTAGTTACCATATATAGCTTTACCGAATTTAGCTTTACCATATATAGCTTTACTATATATAGCTTTACCAAATATAGCTTTACCGGATATAACCGTTGACCAAGCTATAAATAAGTATCAGGCTCCATAGCCTAACA
>NW_019646438.1:222768-237581 GCF_002806865.2 Cucurbita pepo subsp. pepo
ATATATATAGGGTATATTTTACTATATATAGCTTTACCAGATTTAGCCATCTACTATATATAGTTATTTACCATATATAGCTTTACCGGATTTAGCTTTACCATATATAGCTTTACTATATATAGCTTTACCAAATATAGCTTTACCGGATATAACCGTTGACCAAGCTATAAATAAGTATCAGGCTCCATAGCCTAACAGTAAATACAGACGGTTGATCGGCAGGTTAATATATTTAACCGTTACTAGGCCTGACATAGTGTATCCAGTTCGTATGCTTAGTCAATTTATGCATGAACCAACAAAACTACATTGGGAGGCAGCTCTTCGAGTTCTGAGATACATCAAAGGTACCCCTGGTCAAGGACTTCTACTATCTGAAAACAACTTAAGATTACAAGCATATTGCGATTCAGGCTGGGGTGGTTGTCGAACTTCCAAACGGTCTATTTCTGGGTTTTGTATTTTCCTTGGAAATTCAATTATTTCTTCGAAGTCTAAAAAAACAAACCAATGTATCCAGATCATTAGCAGAAGCCAGGTATCGAGCTATGACAAATACTTGTTTAGAGTTAACTTGGTTANCCACATAACATCATCACATTATCATATAACAACATCACATCATCATATAACATCACTGCATCACTATCTAACATCATCACATCATCACATAACATAAAGCATAAATGACACGTGCAAGGGCCACTAGGCACGTGTCATCATACATAAGACAAGNAGTTCCTGCCTGAGCCAGCATTATTGTATTGTGATAATCAAGTAGCATTACACATAGCAGCCAATCCAGTTTTCACGAACATACGAAATACATTGTTTTGTTTCGACTAAAATGCAATGGNAGTCCATGTGTTAAACTTCATGGGATAGACTTTATGAATATGAATATATATAATATATTTCATCATCCTTTTTACTCTATATATTTACTCTCTCAAATGGTTTGTGTATTTATTTTAACTCTGCTCACAAAAATCTTCATTTTTCCTCATCCCGGGTCTCTCTCTTCCTTTTTTGTATTTACTTTATAATATATATATATANATTTTTTGAGAGACATGTTGCGTGTGATTGACATACACTCTCTAACTTGAGGGGGAGTATTAAGATATAATATTTCAAGAATATATTATAATAATTAGTTAAGGAATATATTTTAGATATTCGTAATCCGTTAATATTTTATCTTAGGATTTGATAGTAGTATATATTATCTTATTCTCAAGATTTAGTTAGTTTATATTTTCCCTTTACTTTTAGGGTAACGACCCTAAATTTACACATATTCAGAGTCGCTACTAGCGTCTCATGCTCATCTCTAATGCGGAAATATAACTCTTACATGAACATCATTTATAACTTAAACTTCAAAAAATGCTTAAAACAACTTCTTCTCTGAAAAACACAGTCATGGTCTTACGNTCCTTTCTTCTCTATTATTTTTTTCTTTTCCTCTCTTTAATTCTTTCCAGACTTCTCTGTTTAATTTTTTTTTGTTCTTTGTTCAATTATGTTAGGAGTTTACTAAATGAAAATCACTCTGATTCTAAATAATTGTTTAAAAGAAGAGATTTCTTCGATTTTTCTCTTTCCAAAATCTACCATTTTATTTTCTTTCTGTNTTCTAACTTCAGACTAGGAATTTAAATATGAGTTTACCCTATGCACGTGCCACNGGAGTTTACTAAATGAAAATCACTCTGATTCTAAATAATTGTTTAAAAGAAGAGATTTCTTCGATTTTTCTCTTTCCAAAATCTACCATTTTATTTTCTTTCTGTTTTGTTTTTTTTTTTGCAGATCTACCATATTATTATTATTATTATTATTATTATTATTATTATTNAATTTAGAGAAAATAAAAATAAATACAAAACAGTTTAAAACAATGAAATGCAAAACAACTTATTCTAACTTCAGACTAGGAATTTAAATATGAGTTTACCCTATGCACGTGCCACAGTCTGTGCTTGCGATGTCGTTGTCCTTCGTACAAGTGCGCCTTGCCTTTACCTGAAAAAATGATGTGGCATACGGCCCGAATTTCAATGAATACTCAGTAAGTGGCCCCACTATAGGGGGTCATGCAAATGNTTTCTTAAGGTTACATCTAGGTATTAGTTGGTAGCTTGTATCTTATTTAAACATTTTGAACATTATTGAANATAAGGGTGGCCTTCAGTCTCAGACAAGTTAGATGTGTAGTACTTCCCTACACACGACTCACACGTATGTATGTGAATCCCCAGGGCGCTCGCACACCCTCTGGACGCTCTGGTCAAGCTAATCTGTAGCGACGTTCAGAGGTCAGTAGAACCCCATAGTGTCATGCGCCTTATGAACACCTTTATCTGTGCGCATTCGCGCTCGTGCACATTCGCACTCATCATTGTACTGTTCGCGTCCGCACTCATCATCTCTAAGGGAAGTCCCTCTAAATCCATCATAATGTCTCTTCTGACACAACCCTCTAGTCTCATCTCTTTGTTACTCTAGGTAACACATACTCGTGGATATTTATATTAATATCATTTTCATGCTCTTAGGGTTGTGTCCTATGTCGATCTAACGACATGATGCAATATGGCACTCATCATCATATTATTATTATTATTATTATTATTATTATTATTATTATTATTATTATTATTATTATTATTTACTTATTATTATTATTATTATTATTTATTTATTTATTTAAAATTTTCTTAAGGTTACATCTAGGTATTAGTTGGTAGCTTGTATCTTATTTAAACATTTTGAACATTATTGAAGATCGCAGTTTTGATCCCGCCTCTATTTCTCATTCTTAACACTTCCACTTTACTATTGATTTACTTGTGATTAAGAACTTATTTGTAAATATGATATTTCAATGAATGTTCATTAGTAAAATTATAGGTTTTTATTTTGGCCAACCCTTTTCATTTTCAACTTCGGCTTGACTCAACTCCTTCAAAGTAACGGTGACCTATAATAATGTTTTCATCTAAAATTGTTAAAAAATAAATTATTTAGTAGTTTTGAAGAGAGTAATATGACATAAATAGATGTACTTTAAAAATTCAACTATAAAATATGGAACCAGTGTAATATTTTAAAATTTTAGAAAAAAAAAACATATTTTTAGCTAAAATATAAACCAGCCATTAAAATATTACTTACCTAAAAAAAAATAGATAAACACGCAAAATCAAATCAGTAATAATTAATATGTTTGATATTTAAATTTTATAAATTTTAGTTAGAGTACGGTGGATAAGTATGATTTTTTAAAATAATTATATAAGAAAATAACAATCTGACAATCCAAACCAACCCAATCCATGAGTTTTAAACTTTATTTTGATTGCTCGAGTCACTGACTAATATTTTAAATTGGTCTAAAAGATTTTTTCAACTCAGCCGGTACCTACCACTCCACAAAAATGGCACCATATTGCTAGCCATAATACTTATAGTGAAAGGGTAAAATTTGCATAAATGTCATATTTAAGAGTTTTTCACCATTTATATTCATATGTATAACCTCGGGTTTATAGTCAAATGTACGTGACCTAAAAGTGTATATATCTATATATAAATATATATATATATATATATATATATATATATAAATAAAAGAAGAAGATAGGATATGGGTTGTTCACCCTTCACCATTTTTTCTTTTTTGGAGATTTTTTAAATATTAGATATATTTTGTGTTTTTTTGCTTCCTAATGATATCTAGAGGCGACTATCGAAATCAAAAAAATTTATATCTCACATCAAAAAGTGGGATTAAGCGTCAAACATTTGATAGTTTATAAGTTGATAATGGGAGCTCGTTACTATTCCATCGTTCGTGTGGTTGATCGATAAGCCTTCTCCATCAAATTGAAATTTAATACAGTTATAAGAAATAATGAAGCGGTTATTGGTGTTGCAGTTCGTGACTCTAGTGGAAAAAGTACGATGACGTTAGATCAAATTAAATATTTAGTTAGTTGTATCAAGGTTGTCAAAAGAGTATTTCTTCACAAAGGTATTTCTAAAGTATTAAAGGTGTGTATTCATTTCTTACTTCTTAAAGAATATCGGGCTATCTTCTCGAATCTTTTGCACAAAATACTTTGATAAGTAAACAACCTCCAAATGTTTGTTAATTCTATCAGCAACTAGCACCGATGCAGTAGAGACCAAGACCATCTTTTTGTTAATCATAAGTGCAACTAGATAGCTCGTGAGCTTGCTACACACGCTTAAAAACATACACGGTTAATGTCTTGGCTCGAGGATCACCCTCCACAATTCGACAATCTTATCACCTTCCATCTATGCATTACTTCGTTTTTTTTTAATGTTTTTTCTATTATGCACGCTAAAAAAAGAACTCAAATTATAATAATTGGGTTGGATTCATCCGGTGGTTCAAGTAATTTTGAACACTCCCACATGCATCAATCAGTGCGTTTTGTTGTTCGTTTTTTTCGACTCGTACCTTTCTCGTGGGATCATTACGGTTAGACACATTAATCTAGTCGACATGAGCTTGTTACTTATGCCTGAAGACATAGACCTATGATGATTTGGCATGGAAATCACCCTCGACTAGTCGACTCTCTTGCTCCCTTTCATTTAGTGGTTTGTTTTATGTTTTTCGCGTACATATGCTAAAAAATAATAAACTAAAATCATAAAGGTTAAATTGATTAAGTTATTCACACATAATTTTGAACACGAACCTGCGTCAAATTCTTCGTTGTTTGTTTGGGGCGGCCATTCGTTAATAGGGTTAAAAATTAACCCTAGATAAAACCAATGCTAGCTGGCGCCGAGTGACTTTTTAAAAGTCCATTTTTATTTCTCAATGAATCATTTTCCATGTGGATTTCAAAAAACGACATAATTCCCAATTAAAGTAAAAAAAAACAACCAAACAAATGAAAAACGGTTTAATTCCATATTTTAATTACGGGTTCGCAGATTACGTAGATTCCAGGATATGCATTGGATGACAGTGAGTACTATAAATATCAAGCATTCACTAATCTCATTCCATAGTCTTCCCGTTCTGTTTCTCATTTTTTTGAAAAACTCTTTTGTTCAATTTATCTTGGGATCAATGGCCGTGTCTATCAAGATAATGTCTCTTACCGTCACAACTTTAGGTGTGATATCCTTTATATTTGGAGTCATAGCTGAGAACAAGAAGGTAAGCTTCTGTTCATAAATGGTTTGATTCTTATTGTGTAGATATTTGTGAATTTGAAACAATGAGAGTAAGATGAGAACCTCCCAACCCATGCAATATCATATAACTATGGTTTGATTCTTATTGTGTAGATATTTGTGAATTTGAAACAATGAGAGTAAGATGAGAACCTCCCAACCCATGCAATATCATATAACTTTTCAAGCTCCCTCATTGATGGTCACTATCCTTTCTTTTTGTGTTTGCTTATGGGCAGCCTGCATTTGGAACTCCCATCCCAGGCAAAGGCATTGTTGTCTGTCAGTATCCAGCGGACCCAACTGTGGTCTTGGGATATCTTTCCGTTGCGTTTCTTCTTGCTTCTTCAATTGCAGGATATTTCTCTTTGTTCTATCCTTACCAACAAAAATATGTTCCTCGAGATGCCTTGTTTAAGAGCACTAGTTTCTCAATTTTCTTCAACATTGCCCTGTAACTTCTCTTTCCAAATCACATCCTTTACTCTTAACTGTTACCTAAAAAGTTATTTCGAAACGTTATCAATCAAGCTACTTTTATGTTTGCAGGTTCACAACTGGATTGGCTATAACTTTGCTCGTATGGCCTACAGTCACTGAGCAAATTCACTTGACTCGCAACGTTTATCACAATCTCAAGACAGCATGCCCGACCGCTAAGACTGGTCTTCTGGGTGGTGGTGCATTTCTATCCCTTGATTCATCCCTCTTCTGGTTGGTTGCCCTAATGTTGGCTGGAAATGCTCGAGAGGACTACTTTGATGAAATAGAGGAAAACGGAGACAGCGCTGAGGCTCTTAAGAACAACGCATGAAAATTCTTTGTTTGGGGAGAATATGTTTCACTTGATTGTGGATTTACTAGTGATGGACTATTAAGTAATGACTTAAGTGTAAATATGATAGAATGTTCCTAAGTAAAATTATAGCATAATTATATGAGTTTTTATTTTCACTTTTTATTAACAAATGACAACATTTTTCATTTTCAGTGGTAACCTATAATAATTGTAAAATAAATAAATAAATAAATAAATTATTTTGTAGTTTTGAACCGAGCAATATGACATAAATTAATATGTAGCACTTTGCCTGAAGGTCGAGATCTAAAATTTACATAGTCAATTGTACTCGAGTGTAAGGAGAATGCTTGCTAATGCAAACCAACACCTTACTATCGGTTTGGTTAAAAGTTGATGTTTATATGATGACATGTGCCTCGTAGTTCTATACATGATATATGCTTGATATGTGTGAAATCTTTACGGAACGATGTGACTATTGTGTGTGTATGAAACGATATGACTAAGATATCTTTATTAAATGATATGACTGGAATATGTTTATGAAACGATATGACTAGGATATGTTTAGGAAACGATATGACTAGGATATGTTTATGAAACGATATGGCTAGAATATGTTTATGAAACGATAAAACTAGGATACATTTAGAAAATGACATGACTTTGATATGTTTATGAAACGATATGACTAGAATATGTGTATGAAATGATATAACTAAGATATGTTTATGAAATGAGATGACTGTGATATATTTATAAAATGATATGATAAGAATATATTTATGAAATTACATGACTATGATACGTTTATGAAATGATATGACCATGATATGTTTATGAAAGAATATGACTAAGTTGTGTTTATGTAACGACATGACTATGATGTGTTTACAAAACAATCTGACTATGATATGTTTATGAGTTAATAAGTCCATGAATCGTGATACAACGTGACTGTGAGATGATACGTGAATGTTATGATCACACGTGATATGATGATATGATAAATGTTATGGTATAACACGTTTTGTGATATAGTACATGATATGTTGATGATATGATGTATGTATGATATGACACGATGCATGATATGAATGATATACGACAAAAATGTGTGGACATAATGCCCAACCCCAATTTATGTAAGAAAACTATGATAAAAATTATATGATATGAAGAAAAAATGGAAGGGGTTGTCTTACATGATAATGAATAAAAATGTTGGGATCTCATGCATCATTGTGTGTTAATGCATCCAAGAATTCCCCTCTTTTACGATGATACGGACACGTACACTATGAGGCAGAAAAATGGTCATTATATTTATTATAATGCTACGATGGTCGCTATGCCTAATAGGTGTTCGACATCAACAGCTTTAGAGAATACTCGTCTGACCATGAAAGGGGCCTAGAAGGTGTGCGAACCGACTGGTAGGTTCATACTCGCACGTGTGGACCGTTTGTAGAACAGTAAATACACATCACATTAACTCGTTTAGTATAGACACCTAAGGAATATGGACTTATACGATAGGTCCTACACATGATTGTATTATTTTGCATCTAACCCCAATAGTGGGGTTACTTACTGAGTATTTCTTATAATATTCAAGTCACGTGCTACTGCTATTTCAAATAAAGGCAAGGCACCTCTGTACGACTAATGACTACATAGCCGTTCGAGACCATGAAACATGCAAATGGTAGTTATATTTATTTTCTTAGAGTTAGATTAGAATAGAATGTTTTTAACTATAATGCTAATAAGGGAAACACACACTAAGAGGAAAGAAAATATATGGTAAATGTTAAAGAGTTTTAAATGGATGACATGAAAAAGAAATTATAACAAACATAAATAAGCATTTAAAACTTTATTCATGCAAAGCCTCTAATGTTCGCATGATGTTTAACACATGAGCAAATGTAAATTAGAAACAATTTTATAGAAGTTCGAACTTGAAACTGATATCATGAACTCACATAGGTTGACTTGGATTTCAAAGAACAGAATCAAACTTTCATTAAGGATAAAGGTAAGTGACGATGTATGAATTATGATAATGTATGAACTGTGTCGTACGATATCGTATGATAGTATGTGATGATGTATGAGTTATGATGATGTATAAGTTGTATTGTATGATGTCGTATACTAGTATATGATGATGTACGAGTGTAAGATGATGTATGAGTTATGATGCTTGATGATGTGCGTAGTATATATATATTTTGACGAATGACGTACTTGATATGCTTGATGCACTTTATGACAATATGATGAGTATGATGATTGTGTGACGTTTACCTTAATATGATGATATTTTTCATATTGAGCATGCTATATGATGATGAGTGCCATATTGCATCATGTCGTTAGATCGACATAGGACACAACCCTAAGAGCATGAAAATGATATTAATATAAATATCCACAAGTATGTGTTACCTAGAGTAACAAAGAGATGAGACTAGAGGGTTGTGTTAGAAGAGATATTATGATGGATTTAGAGGGACCTCATGCATATTTTATTTAAACACGTAAGACCATGAATATGTTTTCTAGAGAAAAAGTTATTTTAAACATTTTTCGAAGTTTATGTTATAAATGATGTTAATGTAAGAGTTATATTTCCTCATTATAGATGAGCATGAGACGTCAGTAAGGACTCTAAGTATGTGAAAATTTAGGGTCGTTACTGTCATGTTCTCAAGTTGCGATGCCATCATCAGCCGTACAGGGACACCTTGCCTTTACCTGAAAAGAAGTAGCACATGGCCTCTAGTCTCAGTAAGTGACCCACTATTGGGGTAAGGGAAAGCAAACACATGCAACTCATGATTTAGGGACCTATTATTTAAAAACCATCATAGGGGTGGCCTCCGGTCTCGGACAAATTGGATGTGTAGTATTTCCCTACACACGACCCACATGTGCGAGTGTGAATCCACAGGGGGCTTGCACACCTCCTGGACCCTCTTTGGTCAAGCTAATTTGTAGCGAGTTCGGATGTTAGCAGAACCCCATAGTGTCATGCTCCCTATGAACACCCTTATCATCTTATTATGTGCATCCGCACTCATCATCATCACTGGGGAAGTATCCCAATAAATATGAACACACAAAATGCATGACGTCCCTATAATTTTCATCTTTAAATCATCTTTAAGACACAACCCTATGCACCGTTCACACATTACTCTAAGTAACATGCAAGCATTGGCCTTCATACATTCATCATCATTCGCTTAACCATGGTTGTGTCTTTAAAAAAATTTCTTCATAATGCATCGTGACATTTAATACATGCACACGATCTTAGTATGGAACATCATCATATTAAGTCATTTCATTATTATACGTGTCGCATCATCTTATTATTATGCATCATCAACATCATGTCAATATCATGTACATCATAACATCAACACATGATCATATAACATCATCGCGTCATTATCTAACATCATCAAGTCATCATACAACATCAACACATCATCATACAACATCAACGCATCATCATCTAACGTCATCACGTCTGTTGGGTTTTATGTCCTAAAATCAATAGTTTGTAAATAAAAACATATTCTATTTTCAATAAAGTTACCATTGATGTTTATTCAGTAAAGATTGTTATTTAATAAAGTAAATTTTACGATCATTGATCTAAATCCAATAAACTAAGTATACTCTGGCTATAGTATGATTACTTGAACTATATGAAGAGGCATAAGTGTGGATCAAGTTCAAGTATATAGTCAAAATGATCTATAGTACAGGAATAAGGCTGAGTACCGTATCTTGGGGACACTATGGATGCGGCCCACTTTTGTATATGATATAAACAGTGTGATCACTAAATTGAACATGTGGAGACATGTGAGTGGGGGCGTCGTATGCAATGAGTATTGCATAAGATCAGACCAGGAAGAAAATCACTCTCACTTTATAATGCCATTTACTGTTGAGACTGATTTTTTCACTCGATGACCTAGGCAACTTGACCTTAATCTTGAGCTAACTATGAACTCCTGTTTATTTAGAACTATCCTTAGATTTGCATGGGTGAGAGTGGTCCGAGTTCGCCGACTCATTAAGCCTCCCATTTCAAGGGTAAGACTGGGTGAATAGCTGGAGACATAAGGTGCAAAATAGAATTCACTCCTACCCACTTTTAGGGATAGTAGAGAAATTGTTCCATTAAGTACTGACTCCGGTCTTGAACAAGGGGCCCACCCTCTCATTGGCCTGAGAGGGATTCGGTTTGGTGGTTGGACCACAAACCAATTGTTCATTAGAGGATCAGTGGGACTTAAGGAATAAGAAGTAACTTTAAGGGAAAAACAGTAAATTGACCCATCTCTAGTTACGAATAACCTGTGAAGGATCGACTTACTAATCATAGTTATATCAAATGGACATAAATATATCTATAGTGAGGGGAGAGCAACTACTAGGCTATAGTGGAGTGTTCTAGTAGTTAACGAATGTTGGTTAACAAGGTTAATGAGTTTAGTCGGTTAATCTCAAATCGTTGGAGCCAAAGATCTATAGGTCCATTAGGTCTCCCTGCTAGCTCATATCGGACTAAACCTTAGAACAACATGATGAGTGAGTTCGAAGTGTTCGAATTCAAATTAGGGAGTATGCATTACATATATACGATATATTTAACTGCATTTTGTTTTAATTACGAATTAAACAAAAAGAGAGAATTAGAGATATTTAAATAAGATTTAAATATTTTAATTATGAATAGGGATCATAATCAAGGTGTGTTGGAATGGATTGCGATTGCAATGTTAAATATTAATTAAATTGTTTAATTACTCTTTTAATATTTTTTTAATTTGAAATTAATTATTTAAATTAATTGTTGAATTAAAATGGAGAAAGTCAAAATGTTGTCTCCCCTAATGGAAAAATTCATGTTTGAGTTAGTGGAATATTGAGTTAGTGGAATATTGAGTGCAATATATGGTTTAACCAAACTTGCATGTTTGCCACATAATCCCACAAATTTGAGTGAAATTTTGAGTGTCAAAATTTCGTCATCCGTAAAGGAATGCCTTGTCGTAACCTGAAATGGAGTTAGCGCGTGGTTTTAGTATTTTAAGAAATACTCATTAAGTGACCCCACTATTGGTGGTTAAATGCAAGAACATGTGAATGTAATGACGGGACCTATCATATCAGTCTCTTTTCCTTTTCCTATGACACTCTTCTAATGGGTATCTTGTGTGTACCATATACGCTACACATAGCCCAGACGTGCGAGTATGAACTCACCAGACAGTTCGCACACCATTGGGCCCCTTTTTTTTGTCGGGCGAGCCTACTCTGGTAGCTCCTCATGCCGGACGCCCATTAGAATTAGTAACTGTAATGGCAAAATTATGTAAAACATAATGATACTTCACCTGCCTGGTGGTGTACACGTCTGTACCATTGTGATGTAATAAGGGTATCCCCAAATGCATGAGCACACATAATGCATGAGGTCCCAATATTTTTCCGTTTTCAACATTATTAAATATAACCCCGCTACCGTTTTTCATTCATATCATATCATTTCTTATTTCTCATTTCTCATATCATACATAATTCTAACAGGGTTATATTGAATGTCATTTATCATGATTTTATGTCATTCATATGATGCTATATACACACAATTTAGGAGACATAACATAACGTTCCATGCTTTTAACATAACATTTCATCATATACATATCGTAACATATTGCATCACAATATATCATATCATAAACATGTCAATTTATCCCATATCTCGTACCATAACATATTTCATATCATTTTCATATCATATGACAATATATATATAAATATATATATATATATATATATATATATAGATATATATATATCCGTCATTCACATTTTGTATCATAATCATATCATATTGTAAACTCTTCGTGGTCATATCATTGCCTAACTTATCATAGTATTAACGTTCTTATATATATCACAGTCATATCATTACATGAACATACGTTAGTCATATCGTTACATGAACGTGTCCTAGCGCTATCGTTCAATCAATCTATCATAATCCTATCCCTTTTTACCCTTAACCTAACCTTATTCTTTTATTAATCGATCGTGACGATATCGTTTTTGTCAATCTTTCATATCCATAACACTTTGATACATATCCTAACCTTAACGTTCCATGAACATATCTTACTCCTATCGTTACATTATGTTTAGTGCATCATTCTCGTATCCTATCTCAAACATATCATTGAACACCTCGTACTGTAAGTGTTATCATACAATTCACATATTATAACATATACATATCATATTATAAGCATATCGATCCATAAACAATTCACACGTATTAATATATATGACACATGCAAAACCACGAGGCACGTGTCAACATCAAATATAACTGCCAATAGTAAGACCACTTACTTGGATGGTCTTAGCCTGAGTTCTATCTTACTCCAAATTAACTTGCTTTCGTCCCTCGAATTTGTTCTCACATATTTCAAGGTGATTCACTCTATCAAAGATATTCATGGAATTCTTTAAGTAATTCTAACTCCCAAATTTTGTTATGTATTTAACAAATTGTTAATCTTTTTATTTAAATTTAATATTTCTTATAATATAATATGTCTAGACAATGCTATTTATTAGATACTATAACTCTTCCTACTATATTTCAGAATTACTTTGTTTGCTGTTATATTTCATACTTTCTTTTTGTTCTATGGGTCTATTGTTTTTTTTTTGTATATCTTCCCTTTTCTTTCTCTCTCCTCCATGTGATTCTTACTTTCCAATCTTTTCTTTTATTTTCTTTTCATTTTCTTTTCATTCTGTTCCAAATCTTTCCTTTTAGAGTCTCTTTACAAATATTGGACAACTTTTTATCCATCCATTTGTCCATTGATATAAAATTATTTATATGAGGTTATTGATAATTATGATATGAAGTTACTGATAAATTAATGTGATTTACTCGAATTAGTATAGATGTATTGAAATCTAATTTCTAATTCATCACTAAACAATTGGAGCAATTGAGAGAAGATGTAACTTATAATTCACTTGATTTTCTAAATATTAAATTACGATAAAAGCAAAGAAATATTTAATATATATCTTAACAAAATGGCGAGATCTCTTTTCAAGGGAATTTTGGTGGAGGACATTTTAGTTTTTTTAACAAATTTGACATTTTTGTTGTTTTTCGATTTCTTTTTGCATGAACCTGATAGTCTGGCTTAATAAATGAATTGAGAAGAGATGGTTGGGAAAGGGACGAGAGGTTAGTGGAGAGAAGTGGGAAAGGGTAGTTTTTATTTATTTATTTATTATTATTATTATTATTTTAAACTTAGTTCTTTTTTTATAATTATTTTTATTTGTTTACTTATTTTTTTCGACTACTACATTTAAAGACTTTGATAAACTGGACATGGATATTATAGGTTTGAGTGATGTTTGTGGGCTCATTAATTCTCCATAGCTGAAGTATTTCACTTGATCTAGATATTAAAGAAGGTTTGTAGACATGTTTTATAGTAGTGCTAATTAGAACGAACGAACGAAAAAAAAAAAAAAAAAAAAAAAAAAAAAAAAAAAAAAAAAAAAAAAAAAAAAANGAGCATTTAAATAGTCACTTGCCATTTGCCTTCTGGTAAATGCCAATTTTCCATTACAGCTTGTCGGTTGATCCTGCAAACCGTGTGTTAGTGATGTGCTTGATTCCAAAGCAAACAATAAGATAATACTTAGGCTTGTTAGAGTCTTCATGTTTTTTTAAATACTCAAATTTGTTTTTGTTGATGTTTAATCATTTTGATTTGGATTCATTATACAGCGCAAAGTAAAAAAATTTAAAAAACGAAAATTAATTCCTAGGAATGTTTTGAGGTTGGATATCGTGGGTAGTTATTAATAAGAGTGAGAGAATCACAAGAAAATCAAAATTTAAAAGGTGTGGTCGAATGTTCAAACATCTAAATCCATCGCTAGTAGATATTGTCCGCTTTGTTCACTTTGGCACGTTATGTAATATCGTTTGCTTCACGGTTTTAAAACACGTCTTTAAGGAGAGATTTCTACCCTAAATTTTCCTATATAACCTAAGACGGTTACTTGAGATTTAATCTGACATTTAATGTGGAATTACTTTGATGAACCCTTATTATAAATTCTACATTAATTCCGTGCCTCATTTGTTACTTCTGGAATAAACAAATACAAAGAAAGAAAGAATGAAAAACATTATTGAATTAAATGCCCTATACTAACCAATGACCTTATAAATACAACTGAACCTATACTTTATTAAATGCAAATACAACTCAACCTACACTTTATTAAATACAAATACAACTCAACCTATAGTTTATTAAATGCAAATACAACTCAACTCATACTGATCTATACTATTATCAAATGCAAATACAGCTCAACATATACTAATCTATACTATTGTCAAATGCAAATACTACTTAACATATACTATACTATCAAATTTCTCTGGATTTAAGCAACATTAAAATAACAAACTAGATGAACATCGCTGCCTATGAAATTTTAATGCTAAATATATTATAGCATGGTGAGGTTATATATGAAATTTGGTGATCATTGGATAAAGATAAGTACGTAAACCAATAAATGGTGCAAAATGACCATAATGCCCCTAAGGATATCTACCTACGGTTCCTGACCTAGAGGACCTCCAAATGCTATTAAATTATGTAGTAGACCTTACTCTGTGATATCTGAT
>NW_019646438.1:239047-243680 GCF_002806865.2 Cucurbita pepo subsp. pepo
CATAGCATAAAATAACCCATAATGAAGTTCAAGCATATATTTTTTAATTTAAAAAATAACACGTTATCAATCTATTTTTATTATAAACAATGTAACAATAATAAAAATAGTAAAAAAAAAATTAATAAATAATAACTAATCGGTTAGCTCAGTCAAACTCTCACACAACTCCTTTCCTTACTCAACAAACTCCTTCTCACACACCATATGTTACAAAAACAAAACGAGATATTATCGTCAAGATAACTCTTACTTTCATTATTATTTGCTAACCAATTAACTACCATGGAAGGATCATTCATCCAATAAGCATATATTACGGACAAGATAACAAATGTTCTATAATCTAATAATCAACTCCCTTTTCACTACAAATATGACGATGACGACTTGGGAGTCCACAAGCTGACACCTTGGACCAGCTACGACTTCAGTTTTCGTTCAAACTTACGGGGCTCAACATTGTCTTACTGTTCTTTCCAATGGCCTGGCTCGTTTCATTACTTCGATGGCTGCATAGATAAGAGAGATCGAGATAATTGTGAAAGTACTCTATGTTCGTGGCATATAAGTGAGCAAAATATCTGTATGTTCAACTATAAACCGATAATATTTAATCTAATTATTCCTAATTACGCATAAATAATTTAAACTCGATTCCAACAATTTAACTTAAACCTAATTATACAGAAAAACTTCTAATAATTTAAACTAAGTCTAATTAGGCATAAAAACTTACAACAAACAATATAAACTAAGCCTTAGCATAAAAACTTACGACAAACAATTTAAACTAAGCCTTACGCATAAAAACTTACTCATAATTTATACAAAGCCTAATTACACATAAAAACTTACCCTTAATAATTTAAACTAAGCCTAATTAGGCATAAATAATTTAAACTTCATTCAAAAAATTTAACTAGGTAAAAGATAGTAATATTAACCTTGAACGGTTTCAAAAAAATGAAACTAAGAAGAAAGGGTTCGATCGTATCAAACCTAGGCCTTGGAGTTCTGAAATTCCACCCACCCTTAAACTTTATTTAGCATAATTAAAATCTTCACTTATAGGCTCATTCCCTAAAACATGGTTTCTTTAACCCAGTTTCCCAAGTTTACTCTCCACTCATGGGCTCATTCCCTAAAACATTCCCTAAAACACTTGCCAACTAACTTCTTTCTCTCTCTCAATCTTTACTGTAGAGTCACTTTTTCCTAGAGATTTCCCAATCAAACACAATTGTGTGAGATCTCACATCGGTTGAAGAAGAGAACAAAATTCCGTATAAAGTTGTGGAAACCTCTCCTAAGCACACATGTCTTAAATCCTTGGGTGGAGGCCCAGAAAAGAAAGCCAAAGAGAACAATATCTACTAGAAGTAGAATTGAGTTGTTACAAATAATATCCGAGGAAGATATCGGGCGGTGTGCCAGCGAGGATCCTGAGCCCCCAAGGCTCAGTTATCGAATGGTGTGCCAGTGAGGATGTTGAGTCTTTAATGGGAGTGGATGGTGAAGTTTCACGTCGATTGGAGAAGAGAATGAAACATTCCTTACAAGTGTGTGGAAACCTCTCCCTAGCATACTTATTTTAAAACCTTGAGAGGATGAGCAAAAGTGTAAACCAAAAATGACTTTTAGCTTCGACATGTAATAATTTGGAAAAACAAAAAAAAGACAATATCTAATGGACTTTTCGCTATTTTTTTACCATCTTTGATCTAACTTAGAATTATTTGGGAAATGCCAATAGGACAATATATGCTTAATTTTTTTACAATTTTTAGATCAGACTTGGAATAATTTATTTTTAAGATTAGAAAATGATAGTGTAAAAATTAATCATGTTAAAATTAGAAAATAAAGGGTGAAAATGTTCTTGAAATTTAATATCAAACTTTTCACATGTTTTCACAGTATTTTAAATATTCTTTCTATTTTAGCATTAGGACAAATATCATACAAAAATGAAACATCAAAATAAGATTAATGCCATAGAAATTTATGGGTAGTAACAAATCAAAATAACAAAAGCGGCTCTAACCGCTTGGTTTACATATTTTTAATCCGTTTCGAATCCTTTCCTACTAATTTTTACCCTTCTATAGTCCGCTTTAAGCCTAAAGGGTACATGAGCCCCGGTGAGTCCATGTGCTTGTGGTTGGGTCGTGTGTAGGAGAGTACTATACGTCGAACATTGCTTGGACTAGAAAGCTACTTAGGTATCCCCTTCATCATTTCCTTTCATTCTCTCGTTTTTCTCCTACTCAACGTGCTTTTCTAGCCCAAACAGAACCTAAAACCTATGATGAGGCAGTTGGCGTCCCATTATGACAGCAGGCTATGAATGATGAAGTTACAACTTTAAAACATAATCATACTTGGTCTCTCGTTGCTTTATCTCCTGGCCATAAATCTATTGGTTGTCATTGGGTATAAAAAATTAAACACAACTCTGATGGTTCTATTGAACGTTATAAAGCTCGACTGGTAGCAAAGGGATACACTCAAGTTGAATGTGTTGATTACAAAGAGACATTTTCTCCTACAACGAAACTAACTACGCTTCGTTGCTTACTCACTATTGCTGCTGGTCGAAAATGGTTCACTCATCAGTTCGATGTTCAAAATGCCTTTCTCCATGGTAATATAGACGAGGAAGTCTATATGTCTTTACCATTAGGTATTCGCCAACAGGGGAGAATACAGTATGTCGGCTCCATAAATTTTTTTATGGTTTAAAACAGGCTTTCTCGCAATTAGTTCTCCACATTCTCTACCACTATACAAAATGCAGGCTACACTCAGTCCAAAGCAGATTAATCTTTATTTACTAAGAGTAAAGGTACTTCTTTCATTGTAGCTCTTATCTATGTTGATGATATTCTATTGACAGGCAATGATCTCGAAGAAATTCAATCTCAAGACTAGTTTACTCGAGAAATTCCTTATCAAAGATTTAAAGAATTTGAAATATTTCATAGGTATTGAATTTTCTCGATGTAGAAAAGTAATTTTTATGTCTCAAATGAAGTATGCTCTAAACATTCTTCAAGACATAGGTCTTACAGGAGCACGTCTAGAAAAATTTCCTATGGAGCAAAATTTGAAAAAATTTTTAATAGAAGGAGAGAAGTTGAATGATCCACGTAAATACAGACGGTTGATTGGCAGATTAATATATTTAATCGTTACTAGGCCTGACATAGTGTATTCAGTTCGTATTCTTAGTCAATTTATGCATGAACCAAGAAAACCACATTGGGAGGCATCTCTTCGAGTTTTGAGATACATCAAAGGTACCCTTGGTCAAGGACTTCTACTACCATATGAAAACAACGTAAGATTACAAGCATATTGCGATTAAGACTAGGGTGGTTATCAAACTTCCAGACGGTTTATTTCTAGGTTTTGCATTTTCCTCGAAAATTCAATTATATATTGGAAGTCTAAAAAATAAACCAATATGTCCAGATCATCAGCAGGAGCCGAGTATCGAGCTATGGAAAATACTTGTTTAGATTTAACTTGGTTAAGATACATTCTTCAGGACTTGAAAGTTCCATTGTCCGAACCAACATTATTGTATTGTGATAATCAAGCAGCATTACACATAGCATTCAATCCAGTTTTTCACGAACGTACGAAACACATTGAAATAGATTGTCATATAGTTCGAGAAAAGTTACAAGCTGACTAAAATGCAATTGGCAGATATTTTCACTAAAGCTTTGGGAAGACATCAATTTGATTTTTTGAAAGACAAGTTGTGTGTGATTGACATACATCCTCCGACTTGAAGAGGAGTATTAAGATATAATATTTAGAGTATATATTATAATAATTAGTTCTAGAATATATCTTAGATATTCGTAATCCGTTAATATTTTATCTTAGTATTTGATGAGTATATATTTACCCCTTATTTTTAGGTATTAGTTGGTAACTTGTATCCTATTTAAACGTTGGGAACATTAATGAATATCCTACTTTCGATCCCACTTCTGTTTCTGATTCTTAACAATTTCACTTTACTGTTGATTTACTTGTGATTAAGGACAGCATAATTGTATGAGTTTTCATTTTTGGCCAACATTTTTCATTTTCAACTTTGGCGTGACTCAACTCTTTCAAAGTAGCGGTGACCTATAATAATGTTTTCGTCTAAAATTGTAAAAAAAATAAAAATTATTTAGTAGTTTTGAAGCGAGTAATATGGCATAAATAGATGTACTTTAAAAGTTCAATTATAATATATGGAAACAATGTAATATTTTAAAATTTTAAACCAAAAAAAAAAACATATTTTTAGCTAAAATATAAACAAAATCAAATGACCCAAACATAAGGTGAACAAAAAATGAGTAATAATTAAAACGGTTGATATTTAAATTTTATAAATTTTAGTTATTAATGAAATGAGTAGGGTGGATAAGTATGATTTTTTTAAATAATTATACAAAAATAATAACAACCCGATAATCCGATCCAGTTCAATCCATGAGTTTTAAACTTTGTTTTGATTGCTCGAGTCACCGACTAATATTTTAAATTGACCTAAAAGATTTTTTCAACTCAACCCGTGCCTATCTCCATCCAATTGGCACAATATTGCTAGCTATAATACTTA
>NW_019646438.1:245527-320720 GCF_002806865.2 Cucurbita pepo subsp. pepo
TTTTTGTTAATCATAAGTGCAACTAGGTAGCTCGTGAGCTTGCTACACACGCTTAAAAACATACACAGTTGATGTCTTGGCTCGAGGATCACCCTCCACAATTCGACCATCTTACACCTTCCATCTATGCATTACTTCGTTTTTTTTTAATGTTTTTTCTATTATGCACGCTAAAAAGAACTTAAATTATAATAATTGGGTTGGATTCATCCGGTGGTTCACAAGTAATTTTGAACACTCCCACATGCATCAATCAGTGTATTTTGTTGTTCCTTTTTTATCGACCCGAACCTTTCTTGTGGGATCATTACGGTCAGACACATTAATCTAGTCAACATGAGCTTGTTACTTACGCCTGAAGACATAGACCTATGATGATTTGGCATGGAAATCACCCTCGACCACTCGACTCTCTATTTAGTGGTTTGCTTTATGTTTTTCTCGTAAATATGCTCAAAAATAAAAAACTAAAATCATAAAAGTTAGATTGATTAAGTTATTCACACGTAATTTTGAACACAAACATGCGTCAAATTGTTCATTGTTTGTTTGGGTTAAAAATTAATAGGCCAATCATTAATATGGTTAAAAATTAACCCTAGATAAAACCAATGCTAGCTGGCCCAAGTGACTTTTTAAAAGTCCATTTTTATTTCAAAAAACTATATAATTCCTAATTAAAGTAAAAAAAAAAAAAAAAAAACAACCCAACAAAAGAAAAACCGTTTAATTCCATATTTTAATTATGCCTTTGGAGATTAGGTAGATTACACGGTATGCATTGGACTATGGTGAGTACTATAAATATCAAGCATTCACTAATCTCATTCCATAGTCTTCCCATTCTGTTTCCTATTTTTCTGAAAAACTCTTTTGTTCCATTTATTTTGGGATCAATGGCTGTGTCTATCAAGATAATGTCTGTTATTGTCGCAACTTTAGGTGTGATATCCTTCATATTTGAAGTCATAGCTGAGAACAAGAAGGTAAGCTTCTGTTCATAAATTGTTTGATTCTTATTGTGTAGATATTTGTGAATTTGAAACAATCACAACAAGATGAGAACCTCCCAACCCATGCAATATCACAAGCTCCCTCATTGATGTTCACTATTCTTTCTTGTTGTGTTTGCGTATGGGCAGCCTGCATCTGGAACTCCCATCCCAGGCAAAGGCATTGTTATCTGTCAGTATCCAGCAGACCCAACTGTGGCCTTGGGATATCTTTCTGTTTCGTTTCTTCTTGCTTCTTCAATTGCAGGATACTTCTCTTTATTCTATCCATACCAACGAAAATTTGTTCCTCGAGGTGCCTTGTTTAAGAGCACCAGTTTCTCTATTTTCTTCAGCATTGCCCTGTAACTTCTCTTTCCAAATCACATCCTTTACTCTTCATTGTTACCTAAAAAGTGATTTCGAAACGTTATCAATCAAGCTACCTCTGTGTTTGTAGGTTCACAACTGGATTGGCTATAACTTTGCTCGTATGGCCTATAGTCACCGAGCAAATTCACTTGACTCGCAATGTTCATCACAATCTCGAGACAGCATGCCCGACGGCTAAGACTGGTCTTCTGGGTGGTGGTGCATTTCTATCCCTTGATTCATCCCTCTTCTGGTTGGTTGCCCTGATGTTAGCTGGTAATGCTCGAGAGGACTACTTTGATGAAATAGAGGAAAACGGAGACAGTGCTGAGGCTCTTAAGAATAGCGCATGAAATTTCTTTGTTCGGAGAGAATAATAACCCAGTTTCACTTTATTGTGGATTTACTAGTGACGGACTATTAAGTAAGGACTTAAGTGTAAATATGATATTCCAAGGAATGTTCCTAATTAAAATTATAGCATAATTGTATGAGTTTTTATTTTTACTCTTTATTAACAAATGACAACATTTTTCACTTTCAGTGGTAACCTATAATAATTGTAAAACAAAAACAANGTGTAATATGACATAAATTAATATGTAGCACTTGCCTTAAGGTCGGGATCTAAAATTCACGTAGTCAATTGTACTCGAGTGTAAGAAGAATGCTTGCTAATGTAAACCAAGTAAGTGATCTTACTATCGGTTTGGTTAAAAGTTGATGTTTGTATGATGACATGTGCCACATGGTTCTATACATGATATATGCTTGATATGTGTGAAATCTTCACGGAACGATGTGACTATTGTGTGTGTATAAAACGATATGACTAAGATATCTTTATGAAATGATATGACTGGAATATGTTTATGAAACGATATGACTAGGATACGTTTAGAAAACGATACAACTAGGATATGTTTATGAAACGATATGACTAGAATATGTTTATGAAACGATAGACTAGAATACATTTAGAAAATGACATGACTATGATATGTTTATGAAATGAAGGATATGTGTATGAAATGATATGACTAAGATATGTTTATGAAATGAGATGACTATGATATATTTATGAAATGAGTGGATAAGAATATGTTTATGAAATGACATGACTATGATACGTTTATGAAATGATATGACCATGATACGTTTATGAAAGAATATGACTAGGTTATGTTTATGAAAGAATATGACTAGGTTATGTTTATGTAACGATATGACAATGATGTGTTTACAAAACAATATGATTATGATATGTTTACGAGATGATAAGTCCATGATATGTTCGTGATACAACGTGACTATTTGATGATACGTGAATGTTATGATCACACGTGATTTGATGATGTACTGATGATATGATAAATGTTATGGTATAACACGTTTGGCGATTTAGTACATGATATGCTGATGATATGATGTATGTATGACACGATGCATTATATGAATGATATACGACAAAAATGTGTGGACATAATGCACAACCTCAGTTTATGTAAGGAAACTATGATAAAGATTATATGATATGAAGGAAAAATGGAAGGGGTTGTCTTACATGATAATGAATAAAACTGTTGGAATCTCATGCATCATTGTGCGTTCATACATCCACGAATACCCCTCTTTTACTATGAAATGGACACGTACACTACGAGGCAGAAAAATGATCATTATGTTTATCAAAATGCTACAACGATCATTATGCCTTGCAGTTGTCCGACATCAACAACTCTAGAGAATGCTCGCCAGACCATGGCTTAAGTAGCACATGAGACGCCTTGTCTTTACCTGAAAAGAAGTAGCACATGGCTTGAGTATTTTAAGAAATACTCCGTAAGTGACCCACTATTGGGGTTAGGGAAAGAAAACACATGCAACTCATGATCCAGGGACCTATCATTTAAAAATCATCATAGGGGTGGCTCCAGTCTCAGACAAATTGGATGTGTAATATTTTCCTACACACTACCCACACGTGCGAGTATGAATCCCTAAGGGGCTCGCACACCCCCTGGACCCTCTTTGGTCAAGCTAATCTATAGCGAGTTCGGATGTCAGCGGAACCCCATAGTGTCATGCTCCTCATGAACACCCTTATGATCTTATTGTGTGTATCTGCACTCATCATCATCAATGGGGAAGTATCCCAATGCATATGAACAGACAAAATGCATGACGTCTCTATAATTTTCATCTTTAAATCATCTTTAAGACACAACCCTATACACTGTTCACACATACTCTAAGTAACATGCAAACATTGGCCTTCATACATTCATCATCATTCGTTTAATTAGGGTTGTGTCTTTAAAAAAATTTCGTGATAATGTATCGTGACATTTAGTACTTGCACATCATCTTAATATATGGAACATTGTCAGATTAAGTCATTTCATTATCATACGTGTCGCATCATCTTATTGTTATTCATCATCAACATCATGTCAACATCATGTACATCATAACATCATCATATAACATCATCACATCATTATCTAACGTCATCAAGTTATCATATAACATCATCACATCATTATATAACATCATCAAGTCATCATACAACATCAACACATCATCATCTAACGTCATTACATCATCATATAACATCATCACATCATCATATAACATAAAGCATAAATGACACTTGCAAGGGCCACTGGGCACTTGTCGTCATACATAAGACAAGTCTTCCAACCGAGCTGATAGTAAGGCAACGTACCTGATTAGCTTAAAATGTTGTCACGAATGTATCCTTCATGAAAGTTCAATTCTGCCCTTTAAAATCCAAGTCAACCTAGGTGAGCTTATAACATCAGTTTCAACTTCCAACTTCTATAAAATTATTTTTCTAATGTACATTGGTCCATGTGTTAAATTTCATGCTAATATTAGAGTCTTTCCATAAATAGACTCTTAAAATATTTATTTAGGTTTGTTATAATATTATTTTCATGCAATCCAAAACAACATTTACAAGATATTTTATTTTCTCTTATTGTCGGTTTCCCTTTTAATTATGCTCACAATCCTTACCGACTCTTACTTTTTTCTCTTGAAAGGGCTACATTGATTTCCTTTTCTTTAAATTATGTTCACAAAGGCTTGGAAGAGAACTTGCTGTCTTTTGATGAGCATCTTGCCTCGATATAAGAATGAACGATATGATAAATGATATGATATGAATAAAATGATTGTAGGGGTTATATTTAATAATGTTGAAAATGAAAAATATTGGGACCTCATGCATTAATGTGTGTTCATGCATTTGGGGATACTCATATTCCTTCACGATGGTACGGACACGTACACCACTAGGCTACGTAATGCTGCCGTGACGACTACTGTTTCTAACGGGTATCTAACATAGCATGCTCGCCCGAAAAGGAAAGGGGCTTGAGGTGTGCGAACCGACTCGTGGGTCCATACTCGCACGTATGGGCCATGTGTAGAGTATATGGTACAAATCCAAGCTGCCTGTTAGGATAGTGCCGTAGGAAAATAGACTGTAATGCTACGTCTCGTCATTGCATTCGCATGTTCTTGCATCATAGCTCCGATTGAAGGCGCCCCTATAAGACTGACAGAGGCTTCGCAACCACAAGTCTGATGCATATGCAAGAGATAGGTTTCGCATTTAAATTTAATAATATAGGTTGAGTTGTATTTGCATTTGACGATAGTATAGCTCAGTATGGACTGAATTAAATTTGCATTTAATAAACTATAGGTTGAGTTGTATTTGCATTTAATCATATGCAAGAGTTTCAGTATTATCTTACTGTTTTCTTTGGAATCAAGCATTATTATTAACACATGTTTTGCAGGATCAAACTGACAAGGTGTAGGGAAAAATTGGCATTTATCATAAGGCAAATGGCAAATGACTATTTACAATTATCAAACAAACTCAAGGAGAGAAATGAGCATTTAAAACTAAGGGAGGCAAATGGCAACGTTAAAAACTACATTTGGGCAGCATTTTATGATGGATTTTACTTAAAAAATCTTCATTCGAGGAAGTTTGAATTGATACACCCTTGAAAAAATGAAGTAAAATCTCTCTCGCTCATTTTGGTCCCACAAACCTATTTTTTTTTTTATTTATATTGTTTGCTGGCTTTCACATGTAATAATTCTATAGAGAGGTGTGGGGTTTCTTTATAGACTTAATATGTTGTATATTTAAGTCTAATAAAACTGGGAGGAATGTTTTGAGAATTTATAGTTCTTTGGATGTTGATAATTTGGTAGGGTTTCAAGTTTCTACTTGTACCGACCCATGTCCAAGCTTTCGAACTCTAGATTTGGCAGTTAATGGTCCTAACATTCCCCTAACAATATTGTAAGGTTATTTACTTCTCGCTTCTAAGAGTAAAAACTATCTCTACAGACAAACATGAGTCCTTCCGGCATGTCTTTTCCTCACTCACATGTTTTCTTCAAGAATTCTCAAGACGTCTTCCAACATAAAATTGCTCCAAGAAAAGCACATTTAATCTCTAAGTTCTTATGATTAAGCCAACAAAAAAGAAAGTGCATCTCGTTGATATAGGTAGTAAGTTTCAATTCTTTTTAAGCATTTCTTATTCATCTATACTCTGGATCACTTTATCGGATGTATTCTTGGTTCATTCATGTACTCTCTTTTACTCAGGTATCATTCTACACAAAACCCTTTCAAGATTAAGGAATATTTCAGGTTTTAACGTTGAAAGGATAACAAATTAGGACGAAAAGAGAATATGTATAATAATTGGAAATGGGAAGGTTAAGATCATAAAATAGATATATGCAAAGAACTCATGTCAATTTTCCCAAAAAAAATAAATAATGATGGTCAATTGCAACTTTCTAATATGAAACCAACCAACCAACTGGCACAACATTTTTTCAGTAAAAAATATCATTAAAGATTATTTGTTATGCTCACAAAGAAAGAAAAAAAAATATGTAGAGGGAAAATGATCTTTACAAGACTATGAAACTAAAGAAACTACGTGGAAACAGAGGGAAGAGATCAAGGAGAAGTACACGAGTAATTCCAATATTAAGACACTTTCGAGGACGAAAATTTCTTCTTGACGTGTATGATGTATGAACAAAAAAAAAAAATAATAAATAAATAAATAAAAGAAGGGAAACATTGTGTCACATTGGTAAAGCTGAGAAGTGGCGGGTTGGCCTTTACTGTAAAAGGGAGGTCCCCCACTTCATTTTATCATCCTAAATGAACGGTTCGAGCCAGTCAGAGAGTACACTTTCTGACGGCTCAAGGCCAAAATTATAGCTGATCCTGCTTCAGTTTGATTCGCTCGTATTCTTTCCTCCTAGTTTCAGTTTTTAGAAAGCGTTCAAAGTTAGTATGACTATTGGGTCAAGTTTAGTTCGATTATGTTTCAGGACATAAACATAACAAATAGACCCAAAAATACGAATATAACCAACATTGGGTTTACGATGATAAATCAGCTCGAATGGTGATGATTCTGTCCCTAGCCATGGAGGAAGCCGATTTACACCATAGCAAGCTGTTTGAAAAACTGATGCCCATAACTCTCTTGGAAGACTCCTCGCATGCAGCCAAGACAAGCAAACTGATGTAAGATGAGCTAACTTGCGCTCAGCCACCCCATTTTGTTGCGGGATTTCTGGACAAGTCAGTTGAAGCTAAATCCCATGCTCCTTACAGTATTCCATAAAATTATTTAAAAGAAACTTCCGTCCATTATTAGTGCGCAATCACTTGATTTTCTATTCAAATTCTTTTTCCAAAACATGCTTAAACTATATAAACTTTGAAAAAACTTTACTTTTGTGTTCTAAGAAGTATACCCAACTGAAGCGAGAGAAATCATTCACAAACACCATCCCATAATAAAGGCCGGTATAGCTTGTTGTTCGCGTCGTTCCCAAATGATAAGAATGAATCAATTCCAATACTGTTTAAGCTCTACTCTTTGAGCTTGTGAGAGGAAGATGATGAGACTTGCCATATTGGCAGCCTAGACAAACCTCATCATGCTGAATATCTTTAAGGACAGGGACACCATCAAGAAGTTGTTTTGTGGATATTTTCTGCATAAACTGAAAACCCACATGACCCAAACGAGCATGGCAAAGAGTTGAGCTTGCATTATGACCAACTTTCTTAATATATTCATCGCTAGCTAATAAAACATACAAAGATTCTTTTATTTTCTCACAGAATTGGATATAGCGTCAACATGTTTCACATTAGAAAGTATTTAAACATCTTTAGGACCAAAAAGAACATACCTTCCTGATCTGTTATTTGTGATACAGTAGCAAGATTTTTCTCTAAACCAGGAACGTGATAAACGTCCTTGAGTAGAACACTCCTATCATTCAAATCTCCTTCTTTTGTCACAGGTTGCATTGAATTGTCAGCTGTCACAATGACCTTCTTTTGACAATGTGGAAAAATATCGTATAGAAGAGTTTCGTTTCCAATTGCATGATGAGAACAACCGGAATCGACAATCCATTCTTCATTGTAGTCTATAAAGGCATGAACATTTGCAGAAACATCATCTTGGTGTACAGCTAAAGTCACATTTGTTGGTTGGTCAAGAACCTCTGTGATTGAGCAGTGTTCCCAAATTAGATCTAAAGAA
Organism: Cucurbita pepo subsp. pepo; assembly: GCF_002806865.2. Lineage (NCBI taxonomy): Eukaryota > Viridiplantae > Streptophyta > Magnoliopsida > Cucurbitales > Cucurbitaceae > Cucurbita > Cucurbita pepo. The sequence continues at coordinate 253,536 of NW_019646438.1, forward strand.
CAAACTTTTATGTATAGTATTTGCTTCTGATTTCTCCATTTTAACTCGACAATTTGACTTAATATGGCCTGACTTTCCGCAACGATGACACACCACTTTCACCTGAAAAATCTAGTTTAAAATGACCAGGTTTTCCACACCTGTAACAAGCTTTAAATGACTTTTTTGACAACTCCTCACTTCTGAATTGATTCCCATTGCTTGATGTAGGCTTTGAATGAAAATTTTGTCTCGTATGATCTTTGACATACAACACATCTTCTGACTTTGGGGAAAACTCGTTGAGGCTAGTCATTTGCTTAATCAATGCTTCGTGATTGAAAGAAGATTCTCCAATTCAATAAATTTAGGCTGATTTGCCCACCCTTGTATTGAGGAAACAAAGGGCATATAGTTTTTTTGTAATCCACGAATAAGATAAGGTCATAATCGAGCATCACTCACTGGCTCCTCAGCATCTAATTTTGAAATTTTAGAACACAAATTTTTCACTTTCAAGAAATATTCTTCAATAGAAAAATTACCTTAAGTTACCACAGCTAGTTCATTCTCTAGAAATTGCAATCGAGCGGTATTTATCTTAGTGAACAACTTTTCAAGTGTTTTCATACTTGCTTTGGTGACTTTAAATCATGAACATGATCAATATATTCCTTGCTAATCAAAGTTCGCACGGTAAATAAGACTTTTCCACATTTGATCTTCCATTGTCGGCGTAATTCTGCATTCGGTGGAGTATCTGCTGGAATTTCTATGTCATCACCTTCAATTAAATCGCACAAATCTTGCTCTTGTAGATAAGCTCCCATACATAACTTCCAATAATTATAATTATTGCCAACAAGCTTTTCTATAGCTATACCCATAGAAGCACTTCCACCATTGATCTCGTTGAGTAATAATATCAAACCCTTGGTTACCAACCTGGCTCTCAAACCAACTGACAAAATATCTACCACTCAAGTGTGAATAAATCTAAAAATATTAATACTCAACCAAACAATAGAAAGTTAAGAATGAGAAAATAGAAGTGGGATAGAAGGTTCAATCTTCATTGACATTCACAATGTTTAAATAGGATACAAGATACGAACTAATAACTACAAATAAGAAAAATATAAACTAACTAAATCTTGATAATAAAATAAAATGTACTACAAATCAAATCAGAAAAATATTAACGGAATCTAAGATATATTCTATAGCTAATATATTCTCCAAATATTAACTGATTATGAATATCTTAACTAATTCAAACTAGCAATAAGTTGCATTAAATTTTGACAGCATCAGTCACGAGTCGTACGGTGGACTGCGATCACGGGTTACAAGTTGGGCTATGATTTGGGCCTCGTGTTCTCGAATTGCTACAAGCACGGACTGCTGCAAATGGACTAGGTCGAGGCTTGGATTTGGCTTCAATTTAATGGGTTGTACGCGTAGCGAGTTACGGGTCATAGGTTGCGGACGTGAGCTGCTGCAGGTGCAGGCTGCGTCATCTAGGCTGGTTGCTGAAAGGGTGAGTCATGGGTGGAATCTAACTCAGATGCGGATTTGTTGGATCCATTCTTCTTCACCTGACTTGCAACAAGATTTTGCGGCGACCTTTTTCTCTATTATGTTCATCGTTTCCGATGCCAATTTTCGTCCCTTTTCTTCCTCTACTTCTCTATCCATCTCTCTTCTACATTTTTCCCGAGGTCTTGTGAATTGAAAACACCTACAAACCATAGATCTATAAATTGTACATGTAACGACCCGAAATTTTCTGCATAATTTAAGGTCGCTACTGTATACGTACCATAAACATTCAATGCGGAAGACTTCATTTAAATTCCATAAAACACAACCTTTATCTTAAAACACAGCCATGGACTTACGTGTTTCGATAACATCTTTAAAACAACACAACAAACGGCTAAATAAAATAAATAAGAGTTTAAGTTAAAAACATTCTATTCTAGCCTAAGTTTAAGAAAATAAATACCGCTATCCTATGCATGTGTCATGGTCTCGAGTTGCGATGCCGTCGTCAGCCGTACAGGAATGCCTTGCCTTAACCTGAAAAATGTAGTAGCACATGGCTTGAGTATTTAAAGAAATACTCAGTAAGTGACCTACTATTGGGGTTAAATGCAACAATCACATGCAAAAGAGATGATGGGGCCTATCTTTCAATCTGTCTTCCTACGGTGCTGTTCTAACGGGTAATTTGGACGTGTACCATATACTCTACACACAGCCCATACATGCGAGTATGGGCTCACCAGTCAGTTCGCACACCGCTGGGTCACTTTTCTTGTCGGCCAACATACTCTGGCAGCTCCTTAGGCCAGACATCCGTTAGAACTAGTCACCGTCACGGCAGCGGTATGCAAACATAACGATCGTTGTCCTGCCATTAGATGTAGGCGTCCGTACCCTCGTGATGGAATAGGGGTATCCCCCAAATGCATGAGCGCACATAATGCATGAGGTCGCCAATATTTCTACTTTTATCATTAATGAATATAACCCCGCTATCATCTTTCATGCTTAACATGTCATTTCTCATTTTTAGTCTACGTATCATACATAATCCTAACGGGGTTACATTTCATTCATTTTTCGTGATGTCATGTCATTCATAACATGCTGTATACATACAATTTAGAAAACATAACATAACGCTCAATGTTTGCCAAATAAACCCCACAAATTTGAGTGGAATTTTGATTGTCAAAATTTGGTAATCTCAAATTTGAATGAGCATGCAAATATCACTCTCTAAATAGAGTGATCAAGGTACATAAGGAGACTTCTTGAAAAACTTTGAGAAAATCTCTCAAAACTCTCTCCTTACATATACTAAAGTCCTATCAAGTTTAGTCAGTCACCGGTTTCCACAATCCCGTTCTAAGGTCGAAGAATAGTAGGGAAGACACTAGTGGTGGTTCGAAACCGGTTCCTGAGTAAAAAAGAATTTGAACTACAAAAGGTTAGTATTCAAATTCATTGAGTTTTTATGCTTTTGAACATGTTAGCTAAATTACTATAATTGATGTACTTGGAGTGCTTAAGATCCAAATTGCTTCCGCATGTGTTATATTAACACCATCAATTGGTATCAGAGCAAGTTTTAGGCATTTTACTTACATTAATTTGAGCATGGTGGGTACCATTTCATGAATGAAAAACTGTGGTTGCTAATAGATGTTTATGGTTTTGACATTTTTTTTTATGCTTCCATTTGATACAATTATTGTAAGTGGCCTAGTGCGTATGGGCTTTAATGAGTGAAGAAATGTATGTAATTTTTCACTAGATTCATTAAAATCCATTTTAGGTTGTAATTGATCAATAATGGAAACAAAAGCAAGCTGAACCAAAGAAGAAGATGGAAGAGGCAGTTTGGGTGTTTTTCTGCTGGTTGGGGTTCGGTTCAACATTTTTAAAGGTTGATTTGACCGGTTTGTGATCCTCGGGAGCAGTTCAAGTTATTTTTAATTATTAATGTAATAATTTAGTTAATTGCTTGTTTTAAAATGCCAAAACCAATCCGCTTTAGTGTGTTTAATTAATTATACATTGTGAATGTATGTTTTAATTAAATAAAAAATGTATATGCATAAAGTATGCCATATAGATTTAAAATCCCACCATAGGCTAAGCATGTTTCATGCATTACAAGTATGTTATAAGTGTTATAATGTATAGTATGCATGTTATAGGGTTCCACGAGTGATAGATATATATTGTTATATTATTGCATGGAATGGATGGTTATATAATAGTTATATAAAGCATGTTAGATGCATGTTATAGGTTATTTTCAACGTCATAAAACGAGATAGACGTTAAAATCTATAACCAAGATAAATGCATGCTCACTTCGGGTTAACAACCAAGCGCGATCAATTTTAATAGTAAAAATAGGTCGATATCTTGTAAAATTGCGGTTACAAGAAAGCTCACCTGGCATGATCTTGTCTAAGGCTGGAGGTACTTAAGTTGACGGTTTACGGAACACATGCTACTTGGAGATCGGGCTAATACTTGAGCTTCGTTAGCCTAGTTTTATGAGTGTGCTTGAATGATGTAAGGATATTTTTTTTTTAAAAAAAAAAAAAAGAAGGAAAAATCACCTGGACATCATAGGTAAAAATCCAATATAAATGTTATACTTGGAAAAATCACCTAGACTTAGGTTATATTTAATTAGCCGGAATATACCTAAGTAATGAGTATACCCAACCATCTAAAATACTTAGTGGGAGGAAAAAGATATATGAGATACATCGTTTTCTTTTTACGCTCTCTGAAAAATTCACACCGTGAGATTCATGCTCGGCCTCGTGTCGCCCTAGGAGCGACCTCCATTCGGAAGGTATTTGCATGAGTCAATAATACGGTGAATAGAGAAAGTATTTATAGTAAGTGGGAGAAGGAAGTAGATCAACACGTCCTATGGTCTCTACCACTAGGTTGCACCGTGAGATTCCCATTGTAACGACCCGAAATTTTCTACTTAATTTAAGGTCGCTACTGTATACGTACCATAAACATTGAATGTGGAAGACTTCATTAAAATTCCATAAAACATAATCTTTATCTTAAAACACAGCCATGGACTTACGTGTTTCGAAAACATCTTTAAAACGACACAACAAAAGACCCAAAATAAAATAAATAAGTGTTTAAGTTAAAAACATCCTATTCTTGTCTAAGTCTATGAAAATAAATACCACTATCCTATGCATGTGCCATGGTTTCGAGTTGCGATGCTGTTGTCAGCCGTATAGTAATGCCTTGCCTTAACTTGAAAAATGTAATTGGGCTTGAGTATTTAAAGAAATACTAGTAAGTGACCCCACTAATGGGGGTTAAATGCAAGAACATGCAAATGCAATGACGGGACCTATCCTTTCAGTCTATTTTCCTACGGTACTGTCCTAACGGGTAATTTGGACGTGTACCATATACTCCACACACAGCCCATACATGAGAGTATGGGCTCACCAGTCAGTTCGCACACCATTGGGCCACATTCCTTGTCGGGCGAGCATACTCTGGGAGCTCCTTAGGCCAGACACTCGTTAGAACTAGTCACCGTCACGGCAGCGCTATGCAAACATAACGATTGTTGTCTTGTCATTGGATGTACACGTCTGTACGCTCATGATGGAATAGGGGTATCCCCCAAATGCACGAGGTCCCCAATATTTCTACTTTTATTATTAATGAATATAACCCTGCAATCATCTTTCATTCTTAACATGTAATTTCTGATTTTTCAGTCTACGTATCATACAGAATCCTAACAGGGTTACATTTCATTTCATTTATCGTGATATCATGTCATTCATAACATGCTGTATACATACAATTTAGAAAACATAACATGACGCTCCATGCTTTTAACATGCCATTTCATAACGTGCAATTCATACAGCCATTACCTCAATGGTCACACAAAACAATCTAAACATGACACATCGCATCACAATATATCGTATCATAAACATTTAATATCGTAAACACTTCGTGGTCATATCGTTCCCTAACTTATCATAGCCTTAACGTTCTTATACCTATCACAGTCATATCATTACGTGAACGTACCTTAGTCATATCATTACAGGAACGTATCCTAATGCTATCGTTCTATCAATCTATCACAAACCTATCCCTTTCTACTCATAACCTAACCGTATTCTTTTATCAATCTCTTCTATCTATACCACTCCGGTATTTAACCCAACCTTAACGTTTCATGAACGTACCTTACTCCTATCGTTACATTTCGTTTTGTGCATCCTTCTCATATCCTATCTCAAACATATCCTTGAACACACGGTACCATAATTATTATCATACAATCCACATATTATAACATAACATAAACATAATATAAGCATACCAATTCACAAATAATTCACACATATTAGTATATATGACACATGCAGAACCACAGGCACGTGTCAACATCAAATATAACCATGCCGATAGTAAGGCTACTTACCTGGCTAGCTTAAGTCGTTGTCACGAATATATCTTTAATGAAAGTTTGATTCCGTCCTTTGAAATCCGAGTCAACCTATGTGAGCCCACGACATCAGTTTCAAGTTTGAACTTTACAAGATTATTTCTCTAATTTACATTGGTCCATTGTTAAAAGTCTTGAAATGTTATATATCTATAATCATATTTTTATTAAAAATCATATTTTCCATAGTTACTGTTGTATAAAAGAAAAAAAAAAAAAAGTAGATACACCTATTTCAAGTTACTCTGGCTTTACTACTATTTACTCTCTGTATTTACCTTTCTACTATTTACTCTCTGTATTTACCTTTCTCTATATTTAGTTTGTGGTTTTTAATTCCTTATTCTTGTTATCGGTTGCATTTTAATTCTGATCTGATGTATTCCAAATTTAGAGCGGATCTCTGTTTCCAAATCTTTTCTTATCTTAGTGTTTAATGTTCAGAAATTTTCTTGGCATTCTCTTTTTAATCTATTCATTTGGCTACTGATATAAATTTAATCTAATATTACTAATCTAAAGTTATTTACTAGAATCCGTATAAGTGATTGACGTTTAGTTTAACTCAAACCTAAACTATTGTAATAATTCAATGAAGATCGAACTATAATTGGCTTTGATTTCTAAAAAAAAAATAGGATAAAAGAAAATGGAGATTTAATATATACCTTATTGATCAGATTTATCTTCACCTAAATCTGCTATGAATCTCAATTGGTAAAGGTCATTATATATTTTTTTTTCTCAAGTAAATGGGACCTATTGTTTTTCTGTTTTTTTTGGATAACTACTTTTTTTTTTTTTGTAAGGATGGGTTGATTGTGTTATTGTTTTTTTGTTTCTTCTTGCACTCACGGTTATTTTCTGGTGTAAGGATGGGTTGAGGAGAGATGATTGTGGAAAGGGATGGAAGGTTTGTGGAGAGAGGTGGGGAAAAGGTTAGATAATTGTGTTATTGTTTTTCTGTTTCTTTTTGCTGTTATTTTATAGAGTAAGGATGGGTCGAGGAAAGATAACTGTGGGAAGGGATGAGAGGTAGTGGAGAGAGGGAAAAAGTTGTTTATTTGTTTATTTATTTATTTATTATTAATTATTATTTTAACTATTTTTTTATAATTATTTTTATTTATTTATTTTTGGGCTATTACATTATACACCTATAAAAGAAACTTTCTACGGCAAAGTGTTTTAATCTTGAAATAACTCAGCTCCTTATTCTAAGGGTTCTTTGTTAAGTCTTGAGGTACAACTAAAGAAAAATTCTTAATAAGGATACTCTAACCATATGAGTTCTGAACATTTATTTGCATGCATAAAACATTCTTAAGCCTATTACTTCGTATCCATAAAATCTTTGATTTTTTATATCATGTCTTGACGGATAGTTATGTATTTTAAATCTTAATTCTTACTCCAAAAATTTTATAATTCCCTAAAGTCAAATTATATGAGACTTATTTATGATATTGAGTCTTCTAGAATCTTGAAAACGTCATAGAATTTTCAAAGGGTCTTTTGGTCATTTACCACCCCAAACCTTGGTTTAGTTCTTCCACATATTCCAATGGCCCTGTAACTTTGTGTAATCCCTTTACACCATGACATAAGGCTCTCATAGAACCATTCTAGGGGTTTTCAAGGCCCGATTTCTTCATGAAACCATTCTCATATACGTTCCTCAAGCTAAAGGACTTGGTTTGGAGGAACGCCTTTGAGTGTGGGACCTTAATTTTGAGAAATTGTAATCGGCTACAATGTTACTCAAAATGTCGAATTTTCGTTCTCTTGGATAGCCTATTCTACGACCTTTAATCTCTCGTTTCCTTCATCAAAGTTACTCAACTCGATCCTCTAAAGCTTAAGAAATTCTCAATTTGAAGGAAAAGGAACCGTAGATAGGAATTCGAAACATATTTTCTTCAATTGGGCACGTTCTTCAGGTTATTTTTCTTCATGGTCTTCTACAAAAACATTTCTTGGAGGTGCAGAAACTCACTGGGATCATCCTTGCTCGTTGAATTCTCGTGTATCCTCGGATTGGAATTTTGAGTTTTCCTTGAAGCTCTTTAATGGCAGATTAAATTGGGGGAATAGTTTCTAGGCACTTTCAGCACTCGATTTCTTCATAGAACTTGTTGGTAATCTTGTTTAGAAACTGTAGGAACAAGTTTGAAGAGAAATGGTAGAGAGTTGCTTCCGAATTTGGAAGAAATCTGAGAGATGGAGATCCAAAATTAAATGCTTATTGCATACAATAGGGAGCTCGACCTTGCTCGATTCTTGTTCCAAACTATTTCCTCAACTTCAGACTTTATAGGAGAAGCTTAAACCGATATTAAGAGCTCTAAAACCGTACTGACTTGGAGATTGTGCTTTCTAGATAATCCATCAGAAATATCTACTCCGATCAGCCTTACCGACCTTCGTTTAGAAGCCTAGCCATTGGATGTGATATTCTGTGAGTGTTTTAGAATATACCTAATTTTGGTGGAAATCCAATGGCTGGGAGTCAAGATTCAATAGATTTTACGCAAATGGTCACTGTTGATCATCTTATTCTTGTCATAATGGCAGTTTCGTAATTATCCATATCTTCAAGGTCATTAGGTAGTTTGTCACTTTAACAATATATTATTACTATTTTTCTCAACAAAAAAAAAAAAAAGAAAAAAAAGAAAAAAGAAAAGAAAAATCCATAATTTTCCTAACAATTCATCATCCCTTGTTGGTCATTTTTTTTCCTTCTAGACCATCTTGAAATTCCATCTAGATAAGGAATTTAAAATCTAGAAAGTTCCTTTGAAATTGGAAAACGACCTTTTCGTCCTTTTCGCTTATATTTTCATTCCCAATCCTTCTCCTAAGGCTTCATGTCACGACCCAATATTTTCCTACGGACCGTGACTAATAACAATGCACGAATGCACAAAGTGATTTAAATATGAAATAGAGAAAATTCTTTAATTCCCATAAAAATTTTCAACGACAAACAAACAGAACATTTAACAGTTTGGAAATAAAGTTTGAAAGAATGCAAATACAAAATAAAGACTGGACTAACGCCCCGGGACAACCCATTCTTCTGTGACAATCCCCGTCTCCATCACGCCCGCTCTTGACTGATGCCTCGCGTTCCTGAAAAAGGAAAACATAGCAAGGATGAGTATAAAAAATTATACTCAATAAGTCACCTACTTGTAGGCTCTCTTCGCACCCTAACTTAACAGGTTTCCACAGTCTCCTAATTCGGTTCTAGAACATCTGGTTCTAATCTTAGTCCCTTGGGTCTCGCCGGTTTGTCGTCCTTTCATTAGACACCTAGAGGTTCCTTATGCCAAGCTCATATGGTCGGTATCTCTCTATGAGGCGCTACCTCTACATGGCTATCTGGGACTACATGGTATCTAGCCTAGGGGTGTGCTGAATACCCCTAAGCCCATATAGTCCCCCTATGGGGGGCGCGATCCAACCCGTTCCCATGCAGCTAATGGGCTGTACGACATGGGGACACATTTCCCATGCGAAATGGCTACGAGCAGTGAGGACTGGTCAGGAACCCTTGGCCCTCCCACGAAGCTATAGATACCGTTCTCCACTAGCAATCTATGAACACTTCTGAGGTACCTTGTTGCCATGGTAATCCGCTAAGTTCCTAGGGTAAAGTTAAGTCTTGCTAGAGCGACGTATCGCTCCTAACAGTAATTTCCTAGGCTTATCATAGAAATGAGCCCTAACAAATAATAGAGTGTGCATGCAACCATCTTCTAACATCATAATATATAATTCATGCAAACTAGGCACGCCGGCTCAATTGGGCGATGGCCTCCATCAAGCACCCAGAACACGAAGTTCGTGCTCAATGGGACAAAACTCATCCATCAAGCACCCGGAATGTGGAATACACAATTCCGACATAAATTAAATGCATGCATACGTACGGCGGAAGCTTAAAGCATACAAGCAACACTCAGATAATTCACCCAATACACTCATAACAATCAATCTGACTAATCTCATTCATGGAGAGCTAATCTAAGGCAAAGGTACTAGCATGCATGCAATCCAAGCGAATTCTACGAGTATTTCTTCCTAAAAATCGGGTGGTGACTTACCTTGTTGACGCATGCCTTTTCGCTATCGTTTCTTTGTCCGTGAGGTGTCCAAAAATATTGATTTTCTTAAATTAGGTCCCTATTCACATAAAAATAGTATTAGAACTGGAACCGGGACAACAATGGGGCAAACAAAGGACAAACTGGCCAAACCGACCATTTCACGTGTCGGCAGTGCGCCGACCACGCGCATGGAAGTGCGCCAGTCGCAGGCACTTCGACTCGGGCTTTACAGTCACGGGTTGGCCGGTTCGGTTTGGCTTGGCTTGGCTTAGGTTTGCAGTTCGACTCAGGCTTTGCAGGCAACACGTGTCATCGTCTCGCTAGAGCTGTGTTGCTCCAGCCGACGGTTGACGCGTGTCCAGCGCCTTTCGCGCTGCCCTCCACAGCTCGCTGGCCGATATCTTTTGATTCGTAGTTCGGATTGATATGATTTCTTCGACAGAGTTCTAGATCCTGTTATGGGCTACGTCCTTGTATTTTTTCATAATTTTTTGCTTGACTACCAGACGAGTTAAGAGCATCGAAAGTTTGCTTACCGTTCTCAGACGATTCTCGGATCTCCGCCTTCAGATCGAGATTTCGGCCAAACTTCTTCACAGATCGTGCATAAAATTGTTCCTAGGTGAATATCTCAATATTTTAGGACTCGATTCACATAGGAAAAGCTCAGATCTGAAAAATATCGTTCAGAACCTTACCTCACGAAACATTCTTGGATCTTGACGGAGCGTTAGCCTTGCTAGCCTCTCAGTCCTTGTACAGGTCTCGTCTGAAGGTGGATTCCGACGGTGGTCCGATGAACTTCGCAGCGACTCTTTTTTGTTTCCTCTCAATTTTCTCTCTAACTTTCTTTTTCTTTTCCAGGAGATTTGATGGGGTTTTCCTTGATTCCTTATTGTGGCTGGAGGGGCAAAATGACATTTTTGCTCCTCTATTGACTTTGCCCCTTTTTTTTTTTGCATTACATACTCTCCGTGATTGTGGTCAGCTTTGGCCACCTTATCACTGCTTCTATCTTAGCTGGGTCCACTCTAATCCCCTTGCTTGACACCACGTGACCCAGAAATGCTACTTCAGACAACCAAAACTCGCACTTGGAGAACTTGACATACAACTGCTGGGCTCGCAGTATTGTCAAGACTTTTCTTCGGTGTTCTTCATGATCTGTCTCTGATTTAGAGTATACCAGAATGTCGTCGATGAACACTATGACAAAAGTATCTAAGAATTCCTTAAACACCCTGTTCATTAGTTCCATGAAAACTACTAGTGCATTGGTAAGGCCAAAGGACATAACGAGAAACTCGTAATGTCCATAACGACTTCTGAAGATTGTCTTGGGTATCTCTCCGTCTCTGACCCTCAACTGATGATACCCCGACCTTAAGTCCATTTTGGAGAAGAATGTTGCTCCCTGTAGCTGATCAAACAGGTCGTCAATTCTCGGGAGGGGATACTTATTCTTTTTGGTGACCTTGTTTAGTTCCCTACCGCATGGACCTGTCCTTCTTCTTGAAAAACAGAACAGGGGCTCCCTAGGGTGATACACTGGGTCGGATGAAACCCTTATCCAACAGCTCCTGTAACTGTTTCTTCAATTTCTTGAGTTCTGCAGGTGCCATCCCGTAAGGTGCCTTGGAGATCGGCACAGTTCCTGTTTCTAAATCGATCACAAAATCGACTTCCCTAGCTGGGGGCAAACGTGGCAAATTCTCTAAAAAGACATCTACGAACTCTCTGACAATGTGTACCGATGTTTTTTGTTACTATTGTCTAAGGTCACGCTAGCTAGAAATGCACTTGTGCCACCTTGAATCAACTTCATAGCCCTTAATGATGTTATGACGCATGAGGCTCCTTTGGAATTGGCTCCCTTGTAGGTAAAGTTGTCCCCTGAGGGGAGCCTAAGAGTTACTATTCGAGTCTCGCAATCTATCAAAACGCAATTCTCACCTAGCCAATCTATACCCAAGATGACATCGAAGTCTTGCTTGCTTAACACTATCAGTGTAGCTTTGATGACACGTCCTGATATTGTTACACCACCTCCCTTAACCCTATGGGTAGCTAACAACAGCTCGTGAGCAGGGGTGGACACTGATAGGGTAATCTCTAAAAGTTCTTTCTCTAGGTGTGCTAGCTCTACAAACTCCTCTGATATGAACGAATGCGTTGAACCCGAATCAAACAATACTAAAGCAAGATGGCCAAATATGGGTAGCATACCTGTGACAACTGCGTCAGGCTTGTCAACTTACCTGACTGTTGTTGCATGGGCTACAGCTCGCCCTTGTTGATGTTGAGCACCCTGGCCCCTCTGATGCTGTACTGCAGGCTGGTTGATACGCTGATCGTTCCTATGAGTGCAATCCACTACAAAGTGCCCTACCTGGCCGCATCTGTAGCAAGCGTCTGTTCCTGCCCTGCATTCCCACGTGTGAGGATGCCGACAGTTAGGACAAAGGTTATGTTCCGTATCAGGGCTCTTCTTTATTTATTAGTGCGGCCACGGGGCGGTCTACCAGTTCTGGGGTGGCTACAGTTTGTCCCCTTTCCCTGGGCTGCAGTGTGGGATGATTGTAATGTTCCCAACTGTAGCTTGTTGGTGCGGGACACGTCGAGCAAGGTCGCCTTTTGAAGGGCTTTCGCATAGACGAAGGATGACTGGGATGCCACATTCTCCTTCAGTTCATCCCTTAGGCCAGCAATAAACTAACATAGGCTGGAGAAAACCTTTCCAGCCTATTGAACTCTAAGTCATATTCCTCCATTGACCTGTCTCCTCGTTTCAGTTCGAGGAATGATGTTTGCATTTTCACTCTGGTAGTGATTGGGTAATATTTGTGGAGATAAGCATCTTTAAACTGGCACTAGGTAATAAACTCTCCTTGTGGTATAATGGTCTTCTGAGCACCCTTCCACCAGAAGTGCGCCTCCCCTTTCAGCATATACGTCCCACAATGGACTTGATACTTTAGAAGGAAGTTCATAAAATGGAAGGCCGTCTATGGCCTCTAGCCAATTCTCAGCGCCGATGGGATGCACCTTGCCTCCGTCAAAGGAAGGCGGTTTATGCCTCTGGAAATCTCTTAGGTAGCGGGACTCCACAGTCATAGTTCCTGAATTTTTCACTCATTGTCTTGCTGACTGATTAGCCATCATAGTTTGTATCATTTGGTTCATCAGAGCCTGATTTTCTATCGAGGTCATCATGAACATCTGAAACATCTCTGCTGTGGGCATGGCTAACAGCTGGTTTAGTGGGACTGCTGTACAAGGGGTTGGACCCGATGGAACCTCCTCAGAGAAGGGAGCAGTAGGGGGTGTATCGAGCAGCCTTCCGGCCTTGGCCTTCCTTCGGTGTCTTTTTGTTCTTGATGGCTGTGGTACGATCCCCTCGCTAGTTTGCGGTGTATCCCCAACCTCTTCTTGAAATTCAGGTTGTTTCACTTCAGGTGTTGGAACCGAGGTGTCCTGAACTTCCTCTCTTCTTCCCCTTCTGGGTCCGGACCCTACATATGGTTCGCGTCTCTTTGGTGCCATTATCTACCACAAGAGAAAAAGGATTATGGTTACAATTCATTCGTAGCACATCTCCTAGGTAATGTGCGATTATAATTCCATAGTAGGTCATGGTATACTCTATAAATACTAGCTTGACTTTTGTCTCTAATGTTTCCATCACGTGAGAACGTCCTGTCATGAGCAGCATGTGTTTAACGAGCGAGTTCATAGAGGACATGACTCTCTATCTTAAATGTCTACAGGACCTATAACCTGACTGCTCTGATACCAAATTTGTCACGACCCAATATTTTACTACGGATCGTGACTAATGACAACACACGAATGCAAAAAGTGATTTAAATATGAAATAGAGAAAATCCTTAAAGTCCCATAAAGTTTTTCAACGAAAAATAAACAGAACACTTAACAGTTTGGAAATAAAGTTTAAAAGAATGCAAATACAAAATAATGACTGGACTGACGCCCCAGGACAACCCATTCCTCAGTGACCAAGTTAGAGATTTTTATAAGGACTAAAATAGGCGTTCGACAACAAAATTATTGAAACAAAGTTATTGACGAGGATATATAACGTTATTGAAGGGATCAGATGTCTCACGTTATGCTATATTGCTATGCCGTAGCAAAATTAGTAGATTTTGTACTCACAATAGAATGATTGTTCTTCAACTATGTATACTTTTTACCTCTAAAACTTCTATTTCACATTTTGTTAAATTTTATTTTTCTCTTCTTAAGGTTCCTTACATATTAACTAACATTTTGTGTGTCAAGAAAAACATATTGGTTCGATTAAAAGAAAACAAAAGATCAGACAAAATTTGTGAAAAATCAAATGAGTAACTACTAAATTTATGTAATATATATAATATTACAATTATTAGAACAAAAATATATTTATCGATATAATAATAATAATAATAATAATAAAAAAAGATGACTAAGAAATGTTTAAAAGACTTGAAAGTCACTACCTATACAACCATGGAGCACCTTCCTTTATGGTAGCTCAATCATAGGACTACATGGTTAAGCATGCTTTACTCGAAGCAATTATATGTTGGGAGACCTTTTAGAAATTTTCGTAGGATGCATGTGAATGAGGACGAAGCATGTTGGAGAGACTACATTGGAGAAACTTAACTTGCACTAGGATATCTCATTCTTTCTTGTCGTATTCTTCACTTAAGAACTTATGATCTTTATGTTCAATTCTAGAGTTCTAAGTTCTTGTGATGATCTTGCTCAAAGATCTTGGTTTTGGGATTTGAGTTCTTAATCTATGTTCTTGCCTAAGGTTCTTAGTTCCAAGGTTCTCGAATCTTAATAATGAGAACTTGGATCTTGATCCATGTTCTAGTCCTCGTCCTTAATTCTTAGTTTTTGTCTTTGTCCTTCGTCTCGTTCTTGGTTCCTATTCTTATTTCTTATTCTTGTTTGTCATTTTGTTTCCTAAGACACTCCCCCTAGGAATTATAGTACAAGACACGAGCCTGATAACCTGTGTCCAAGAATTCATGCGTTCCAAGAAACACAATCTTAACCTATGTCCAATGCTTCATGTGTTTCAAGTGACGTAGTTTTAACCTGTATTCAGGGCTTCATTCATTCCTTGCAATTCAATTTGAAACTCGCCATAGGCTTATTACATTCCATGCGGTGTAGTCTAAAACCTACATCCAAGGGTTCATATGTTCCAAGTGACGTGGCCTGAAATCCTCTGTGAAGGGAATGAACTCTTCATCCACATAGCGGAAGCATTAGGAATCGTTTTGATTTTTATTAAGAATTAAAACAAGGTAATAAATAGAAGAGAAAGAATTATACCTTTGTAGAAACCCTAGCTTGCAAAACTTCTTGAAGTATTCCAACCATGCAAAAGTTCTCCACCCTACCTAGGTTTTCATCCAAAAAAAAATACAAAGCAGTAGTATTCTACCGAGTATCTTGTATCTTATATCAATTCATCCAAGAAAACATAACGTTCACGTTATATAACATTTACGTATTAAATCATAACGGTCTCAACATACAAATTATGACACATGGGAAACCAAAGGCATGTGCCACCATACAATGTACAATTTCATGACGGTAGGGCCATTTACTTGGTTGACCTAGGCTGAAGCTACTACGACTCCTTGAAGCTAGCGCTACTTAACACTACTCCCTGAAATTTAATTCCGCCTAATGTGTCCAACAATCATAAATTAGTACTATGGGAGTTGACTCACCTAATCTTGCATGAAATAATTTTAAACTTACTTCTAATGATTTAAACTATGCCTAATTACGCATAAATAATTTAAGTTTGATTCCATAAATTTAACTTAAGCCTAATTATGTACAAGTTACATATTATAAAGTTGAATGAACCTGACTTCTTTGCATACACCCATTTTATGATCTTAATCTTCCCATTTTCAATTATTGTACATATTTTCTTTTTGTCCTTGTGACAGCCCAAACTAACCAATGGTGGGCTAAGACCGTTGAAAATGGTAGAGGAAAACGAGAAACAAAGCCTACATTATAAGACTTGTAAACCACCATGTTAACAGAGCATACATTATAAGATTTGTAGACCACCACGTTAATTTCTTCCCATTTTAAGTAAACTAGCTTCTTCAAGCATAATATGTTCACGGTCTTTATGACCTTCGTTTCTCCTTTACTCTGGCGACTTTCTCTCTCCGTGTAATGTCATTCCAACATTCGTTTGTCTCTATTTTCTTTTGGTTATTCAACGTTTCTCCTTTATCATCACCTCCCACATCATATTATGGGATGAAAATACCTACAACTACCAGATCTATGATGACAACTATTTTGAGATTCGAACTCCCTTTTTCCAACGACAATTAGACAGTTACGTACAAGAACTCACCTCTTTGTTAGGATCGATACCAGTTGTTAGCTCTGATACCAATTGTTAGGATCGCTCAACAACACACACACTCGATCAAGATGAATACACAGAACAGGAGAGAAAATACAAGGAGGAATATTGGCTAAAGGTTTTATATTGATGACTTTAGGTTTGTACAACAACAGAGAATACAGAGAATGGAGAAACTACATCTTGAGAGCACTGTCTAATGGGGTATATATATGGTTTCAATTTACTAAATATAACTTCCAAAGATTTAAACGTACGAGATATAATCTAACAAATATATCTCTATTAAATCTTTACCAAATCTCTACCATATATATCTCTATCATATCTTTACAAAATATCTTCCAAATATATCTTTACCAGATCTAGGCATCAGGCTCCATATCCCAACAATCTCCCACTTGGAGACTGATTCAGTCAAAGCAACAATATCCCACTTGGAGACTAATCCAATCAACCAAGAATTTCATTCTCAATCTGTACCATACCAATTGAGGCTTTCCAAAACCTCAATATTCCAACATCAACACAAAATGTTTGTTGGATTCCTTACACCCTCTATCTCCTCCAAACACATCACCATCTTCAACTAACCTCCGAGTGAAATGGTATCGCTTTCTGTGTTTTGAATGATAGATCGGGTTCCTCGCCAACTACATGACACTCTAACTATCGACCTGAAGAATCTTCTCGCGCTGCTTCTTATCTAATTCTTCTAGATAGTCTGTCATCCATATCATCTCCTTTCCAACTTCAGCTAATGCCACATACTCAGCCTCAACAGATGAAAGAGCAACGCATTTCTAAAGCCTAGACATCTCATCATCCATGGCTTGCTCCCACTTAGTTGTATCATCCAAATGTAGGGCCTCATCAAGGGGCTTTCATTTCCCTTCATCAGTCTCCAACCGATAGTGTAAAGAAGGTACAAAACTATCTGGTAATCTGATGGCTCTGGATGATCTTTTCAACATCTATTCAGGTGCACTTGCTCCTCTTCTGGTTCTTCAGCAACAGTCTCAGGAGTTTCTTGAGTATCAGCTACAACATCACTAGGTGAATCTTTCAGCAACTCAACCTCAACAACCACTTGCTTCACCTCTAGTTTCTCAGCAACAGTCTCAGAAGTTTCTTGAGTATCTGCTACAACATCACTCTGTGAATTGTTCTGCAACTCAACCTCAACTCCCACTTGCTTCGATGTCCCGGTACTTTTCTTCAATTCTCTGGTAGTCTTTGTGAAGTTAACTTGTTTCTGTTTGCTCATAACGTAGTTCTCACAAGGACTCATATCAACAGTTTTAGACCTTCCAAAAACTCTTTTCGACATCTTCATTCATTTAACGCTCATATGTCAAAGCCTATTGTGCCATATACTTGAATTTGAAACACTCTCAACAACACCAGCTCTGTTCATACACCCTGCAGTGGTGTATAAAGTTCCAAAATTTGTGCCACGTGCTACCACCATAGCACCCTTCACAATCTTCCACGAACTCTTACCAAACTTTGTTGCATAACCTGTGCTATCCAACTGACAAATAGAGAACAGGTTCTTCTTGAGACTAGGAATATATCTGACATTCTTTAATGTCCACTGATTTCCTGCGGGAGTTTTTATGCAGACATCCCCTTTTCCTTCAATCTTCAAATCTTTGTTGTTGGCAAGATACACCTTCTCGAAACTTCCAGATTTGAAATTTCGAAATAACTCTTTATTTGGAGACGACAGAAAAGAAGCATCTGAATCCAAAATCCAAAATTTAATCAGACTATCCACGCTGAGGATTAGAGCATCCCCAATGTCTTCTACTAAATGTATCGAATCATCGTCTTTCTCTGATTCCTCTTTGTACAATCTGCCCGAAAGTGACCTTTTTCTCCAGAACTCCAACATTTTACGTTTTGTTTGTTTGGAGATTTTTCTCGGTTTCTTGATTTTGATCGCCCATTGTTTGGGCCCTTTGATTTACTTCTTCCCCGTTGGTCAACACTGAGAGCACTACCAGATGAATTTCTAATTTCTTGTTTGCGAATACTTTCGCTGAGAACTACATCTCGAATTTCATCAAACTTCAGTTTATCAGATCCTCGGAAACTGCTGATTGCGGCAACAACAGTATCCCACGACTCGGGTAAAGATGACATCAAAATCGATGCTTTAATTTCATCCTCGAAATTAATTTCCACCGAACTCAATTGACTTACGATCATATTGAATTCATTTATATGGTCCATAACAGATCCACCTTCAGAAATTTGTAGATTAAACAGCCTCTACATCAAATATACCTTCTTCATAGCCGACGGTTTCTCGTACATATTCGACAGCGCCTTCAACAAATCTGGTGGTCTTCTCCTTGATAATATTGAACGCCACGTTTTGGACAGCGTCAACCGGATCAACCTTAAGGCCTGAAGATCCTTGAGCTTCCACTGCTCCGTGGTCTTAGTATTCGGCTTCACCCCCAACAGGGGTTGGTGAAGACCTTTCTGGTACAGACAATCTTCAATTTGCATCTTCCAGAAATTAAAATCCGATCCATTAAACTTTTCAATTCCAATCTTTGAAATTTCCATCTTCACAGATCGTGGTGAATTTCACCTTGCTCTGATACCAGTAGTTAGCTTTAATACCAATTGTGAGGATTGCTCAACAACGCACACACTCAATCAAGATGAACCGAAGAATAGGAGAGAGAAAATACAAAGAGGAATATTGGCTAAAGATTTTATATTGATGACTTCAGGTATTGTACAACAGAGAATACAAATAATGGAGAAAGCACATCTTGAGAGCACTGCCTAGTGATACGTCGCTCTAGCAAGACTTAACTTTCCCCTAGGAACTTAGCGGATTACCATGGCAACAATGTACCTCAGGAGTGTTCATAGATTGCTAGTGTGAGAACGGTATCTATAGGTTCGTGGGAGGACCAAGGGTTCCTGACCAGTCCTTACTACTCGTAGCCATTTCGCATGGAAAAGGTGTCCCCACGTCGTACAACCCATTAGCTGCATGGGAATGGGTTGGTTCGCGGCCCTCATAGGGGGACTATATGGGCTTAGGGGTATTCAACACACCCCTAGGCTAGATACCATGTAGTCCTAGATAGCCATGTAGAGGTAGCGCCTCATAGAGAGATACCGATCATATCAGCTTGGCGTAAGGAACCTCTAGGTGTCTAATGAAAGGACGACGAACCGGCGAGACCCAAGGGGCAAGCCCCAAGGACTAAGATTAGAACCAGATGTCCTAGAACCGAATTAGGAGACCGTGAGAACCATTAAGTTAGGATGCGAAGAGAGCCTACAAGTAGATCGCTTACTGACTATAATTTTTATACTCATCCTTGCTATGCTATTCATTTTCAGGATCGCGAGGCATCGGTCAAGAGTGGGCGTGATGGAGACAGGGATTGTCACAGAAGAATGGGTTGTCCCAGGGCGTCAGTCTAGTCTTTATTTTGTATTTGCTTTCTTTCAAACTTTATTTCCAAACTGTAAAGTGTTCTGTTTGTTTGTCGTTGAAAAACTTTATGGGAATTGAAGGATTTTCTCTATTTCATATTTAAATCACTTTGTGCATTCGTGCGTTGTCATTAGTCACGGTCCGTAGTAAAATATTGGGTCGTGAAATAAAGCCTTTGGTGAAGGTTTGGGAATGAAAATATAAGCGAAAAAGACGAAAAGGTCATTTTCCAATTTCAAAGTAACTTTCCAGATTTTAAATTCCTTATCTAGATGGAATTTCAAGATGGTCTGGAAGGAAAAAAATGGCTGATGAATTGTTATGAAAATTATGGATTTTTTTTAGAAGAATAGTAATAATATATGGTGAAAGTGACAAACTACCTAATGACCCCTGAAGATATGGATAATTACGAAACTGCCATTATGACAAAAATCAGATGATCAACAATGACCATCTGCACAAAATCTATCGAATCTCGACTCTCAGCCATTGGATCTCCATCAAAATTAGGTATATTCTAAAACACTCACAGAATATCACATCCAATGGCTAGGATTCAAAAAAAAAAGTCGGTAAGGCTGATCGGAGTAGATATTTCTGATGGATTATCTAGAAAGCTCAATCTCCTAATCACTACGATTCTAGAGCTCTTAATGTCGGTTTAAGCTTCCCCTATAAAGTCTGAAGTTGAGAAAATAGTTTGGAACAAGAATCGAGCAAGGTAGAGCTCCCTATTGTAGGCAATAAGCGTTTAGATTTTTGGATCTCCTACTCTCAAATTTCTTCTAAATTCGGAAGCAATTCTCCACCATTTCTCTTCAAACTTGTTCCTACCATTTCTAAACAAGATTACCAACAAGTTCTATGAAGAAATCGAGTGCTGAAAGTGCCTAGAAACTATTCCCCTAATCCAATTCTCCATTAAAGAGCTTCAAGGAAAACTCAAAATTCCAATCCGAGGATACACGAGAATTCATCGAGCAAGGATGATCCCAGTGAGTTTCTGCACCTCCAAGAAATGTTTTTGTAGAAGACCATGAAGAGAAATAACCGGAAGAACGTGCCTAATTGAAGAAAATTTGTTTCGAATTCCTATCTACTGTTCCTTTTCCTTCAAATTGAGAATTCCTTAAGCTTTAAAGGATCGAGTTGAGTAACTTTGATGAAGGAAACGAGAGCTTAAACGTCATGGAATAGGCTGTCCAAGAGAACAAAAATCCGACATTTTGAGTAACATTGGAGCCGATTACAATTTCTCAAAATTAAGGTCACACACTCAAAGGCATTCCTCCAAACCAAGTCCTCTAGCTTGAGGGAAAGTATATGGGAGTGGTTCCATGAAGAAATCGGGCCTCGAAAACCCCTAGAATTGGCTACCCAATAATTAATCCTCTGTTTTTGTTCCAGCAAAAAACTAATTTTGGATGAACGTCGGAAGAAAATATCTTAGGCTACAATCCACAAGAAGGTATGAAATCAATCCTTAGTTCTTCCTTGTAACACCATCTTTAAGTTTCATGAAGAAATCGACGGGAGAACCGCTGTAAATGTGACCATAGAGGTCGAGTTTCAGACAACAGCGTCTGGAGGAAGAAGATGATGATGTGGTTGGTTCAGTTGAACCGGCCCAGTCGACCCTAAATCTGATATTTTCTCAATTTTTCTCACTTATAACCCCTTTCCAAATCGGTTCTCATGAAAACACTTACGGTTCCAGAAACTAGACACAATAAGGAGTCTGTGGAAGGAAATTTGAAGTAATTTGGATACCGAAAGCTCAAAACGAAAGTCCCGAACGTCGACGATGAAGCAAGCAACTCACGCTAAGATGGGTTCATATGGTTACAAATGCAAGTTACAACTTATGCCTCAAGGAATTATGGACCTTAGGAACTTACAAGGTTGAGAACCAAGAATAACACCACACAAGCTTTATAGCTACCTAAATAAGAATAATGCTAGGTACCACAAAAGAATAAGGGACCAAGGTCCTCGTACACAAAAACTCAAGAATACTAGGTAATACTCTAATCATGTCAAAAATGACCCATGACCTCCCACCAAGTTTTCCTCTTCTAGTTGGGATGTCCTACACCATGTTTCCTTTGTAGGATGTCATGTTTGGCCTCATTCCCTAACCTAGACGAGATGCTCTACACCATGTTATGGGTACCCAAAGATTTGCAGAATGCCATGTTCATGTATGCACCGACCACGTGACCTTTATGGTCTATCATGGGGAGTAGTCTAGGGCCATGATGGAACAAGAAGAGAGAAAGTTACCTTAGCCACTAATCAATAACCTCCTAAGACCTCCCACGGTACAGTGTGCTCATGACTTAGACTATGTTGCTTTGCATGCATAAAGCCTTGAGTGTAGGTATTCAGACTATATTATAGGGCAAGCCCTTGATGCAGGATTAGACCACATCACTTGTTATGCAAGAAGCTTGGATGAAGGTTTTCAGACTATGCCGCTTCGAACGTATGAAGCATTGGACATAGGTTAGCAGACCGTATTGAAGCGCAAGCCCTAAGATTTGAGTTAAGACTACGTCGCTTGGAACGCATGAAGCCTTGGACGTAGGTTAAGTCTTTGTTCCTTGGAACGCATGAAGCCTTGGACNAAGATTAGCAAATAAAAATAATGATATTCTTGGAGATTGCGCCAACATTGAAATTAGACCCATTTTCATCGAAATAATATAGACAATTAACGTAACATTNCCTTGGAACGCATGAAGCCTTGGACACAAAATTTTCAAGAGCATGTCAAGTGTCGTAAATCCTAGGGGGAGTGTCTTGGAGAATGAATCAAGAACGTAACAAGAACCAAAAAAGTATCAAGAACAAGAGNGGGCAAATAATTTCGATCAAGGTGGAAGAAATTAATAAATAAGTATTGTATGCATTGAAATACCTTAACAAATCTTAATAATATAATTCATTAAAACTAATACACCGTATCAAATTTATATCGATTTATTATAATATCATAATCAAAACCCTTCAATTCATTGATATATCGATTTTTTATATTCATTTAGCTGGCCATGCGTAGCAAATATCATACAATTTGGTTTTATAGTTGAACATACNGTAACAAGAACCAAAAAAGTATCAAGAACAAGAGAAAGAACAAGGTCTAAAACATGGATCAAAATCCTAGTTCTAATGACAAGAGTCAAGAACCAAGAACCATGGTACTAAGACTCTTAGAGAATAACCAAGGTCTCAGAATCCAGGGGCCAAAGTCCTCAGGATAGATCATGATAAGGACCCCAAGTCAAAACAAAAACTACATGACCTAAGACGTTAAAACAATCCGATACCATAACACATGCATACTGTGTATTCGGATTTATTTTCTTAAGCTTAAGTTAAAATAAGGTGTTTTTAATTTTTACGTTTATTTATTTAATTTAGTTTTTTGTTGTGTCGTTTTAAAGATGCTTTNATAGCCGCTCAAAAGTGGGAGATGATGGACTCTCAAGTCATCATCATCAGATTTGCAGTGAATAGTGAGCTGATAGAACATTTGTTATGTTTACGGTAATCGGTGAGTTTGGCAAGATTTTTCCATAGATGTTAGTAAACAGGGTAGCAAAGAATAATGACAATAGGAGAGACCGTGAAAGTGTTGAAAATAAATTTATTTTGTAAATATGAGAATATTTGTGGTGAGTTTGTTCCACTTTTACGTGAGTAAAATTAGGATCTATTGTTAATTACCCAAATTAGAATCCATTGTGAATTACCCAAATTAGCATCCCGATGAACCTATAAATTCCCCAATCGGCGTCGTTATTCATCAGGCAATAATTGATCTAAGGCTTCTTCGGNTCAAACTAATATAGTACGACAGTTTCTCATTAGTGGAAGCATTTACGGGTCAAACTAAACTGAGTNTATTTTGTAAATATGAGAATATTTGTGGTGAGTTTGTTCCACTTTTACGTGAGTAAAATTAGGATCTATTGTTAATTACCCAAATTAGAATCCATTGTGAATTACCCAAATTAGCATCCCGATGAACCTATAAATTCCCCAATCGGCGTCGTTATTCATCAGGCAATAATTGATCTAAGGCTTCTTCGGTTCGATCTCTCTCTCTCTCTTCTCTCAATTTGAAGTGAGTTTTCCTGCCGAAGAAAGCAACCAGTTCATCCTAATCCGCCATGGAAATGAAGAAGATCGCCTGCGCCGNGGTGACAATAATCATGTCGATTTGAACAAGCTTATAAAATGAATTATTTTGNGCTCTTCCAGCCCTTGGATCGCTCGTCGGCGCCTCGCTTGTTTCCTTCGTCGCCTACTACTTCAACTGAATTTCTTTTCTTTTCTTTTTTTAATTAAATTTATTTTATCGATTTCCATGGACGTGTGATGTGAGGCAAAGTTGAAAAATAAAAAAGAATTTTGATTCATTATTATATTACAATTTTGCCCTTATATTTTAATTGCTTGATTAAATAAAATACGATTAAAATATTAAATTCATTAAATATTTTTAATAAATACATTTATTTTTTTTGTATGAAAATCTGATTTTATAATTAACAAAAAAAAAATGTGATTTTATAAATTTTGTTAGTAATTTAATTATACTCATGTGCTGGGTTTGTTCCACTTTTATATGAGTAAAATAAAGAAATATATTATTCTATTGGAATGGGTAACCACCCTTACATATTTTTTTTATTTATTATTAATAGTATTTTAGTTATTTTCAAAACCTTCAATGGGAGCTATTGTTAACCATCTGTCGTTAGTAGTAACCATCTGTCCTTTAAATTTAAAGTTGATGACAAAGACGTCCCATGGTAGTTCATTGGACGTCACATGGTTCCATAAAGTTGATGACAATGTCCTTTAAATTTAAAGTTGATGACGAGGACGTTTCAATATTTTATATTCTTGTTGTAAATGAAAGCAAATATGGACATGTTTGGTAACAAATTCTCCTTCATTGTTTATAATAAAAATAAAAATAGAACAATGTTTGATAATGGGTTTTTTTAATTGAAAAATATACATTTAAAACTCATTAGGAGTCTTATGGAAACTCCAACCGAGAGTAGCATGAATGAGTTAAACCATACAAGTAAGTAATCAATTCGTTTAAAAAACTCAATAAATTTTTTTTATGAATTATTCTATAATCTCTTAAAATAAATTTTTGAAGTATTTAGAGGGTGATTTTCCAAAATATATATTCAAATTGAATTAAAAAAAAAAGTAATTCAATGTTTTAAAATAAATAAATAGATTTTTTTAATATATTAACATTTTATTTTTATTGAAAATAAAATTTAAACAAATGGACCTTACCCAACCTAACACAAAAATTCATTGGTGTGGTTGGGTTGATTCCATTATGGGGTTGCTTAGGTTAAAAAATTTACAGTCAAACAATAGAACTGGATCTAAAAAATGTGTGAACAAAACCTAATGCAACCCAAGAACCTAATGCAACCCATGAACCTAATGCAACCCATGAACACTCTAAAGTGTGCAATTAAGATATCATACTACGAGAGTTACACTCGTCACAATAATGTCGAAACATGTTAACCCCGATTCAGTTTTTTTCACTGTGTGGTTCTTCTTAAGATTTCAACTTTAAGCTCATAGATCAGTGTGACAACATAGGATTAAAAAAAAAAAAAAAAAAAAAAAAAAAAAAAANGACCCGAGAATTACGGGGAGTGCAAGAATTCTCGTTATAACGCCTCATACCATGCTTTCCTAACCCCCAAGAATCTCCACAGTCCTTTCCGTCCTTCAGCTCATGCCCCAAAACACTACTACACAAAGAAAGAATGAAAGAGAGGGAAAAAAAAAAATTAAACCCTCACCAACGAGCTTAACAAGATGAAAAACAATGTCGAAACACCAATCCCACAAGACCAGAGATCCCTCCAAAACTTTACATGCACAAGAGTGTTGGGATATGGAGCCTGATGCCTAGATCTCGTAGAGATATATTTGGAAGATATTTCGTAAAGATATGATAGAGATTTGGTAAAGATTTGATAGGGATATATTTGTTAGATCATATGTACGTTTAAATTGTTGGAAGCTATATTTAGTAAACTGAAACCATATATATACCTCATTAGGCACTGCTCTCAAGATGTACTTTCTCCATTTTCTCTGTATCTCTGTTGTTGTACAATACCTGAAGTCATCAATATAAAACCTTTAGCCAATATTCGTCCTTGTATTTTCTCTCTCCTGTTCTTTCTGTTCATCTTGATCGAGTGTGTGCGTTGTTGAGCGATCTTAACAATTGGTATCAGAGCTAACAATTGGTATAAGAGCAAGGCGAAATTCACCACCATCTGTGAAGATGGAAATTTCAAAGATTGAAATTGAAAACTTTGATGGATCCGATTTTAGTTTTTTGAAGATGCAAATTGAAGATTGTTTGTACCAAAAAGATCTTCACGAACCCTGTTGGGGGTGAAGCCGGATATTATGACCACGGAGCAGTGGAAGCTCAAGGATTGTTAGGCCTTACGGTTGATCCAGTTGACGCTGTCAAAAAATGTGGCGTTCAATATTATCAAGGAGAAGACAACGCCAGATTTGTTGAAAGCGCTGTCGAATATGTACGAGAAACCGTCGGCTATGAATAAGGTGTATTTAATGCGAAGACTGTTTAATCTACAAATGTCTTAAGGTGAGTCTGTTATGGACCATATAAATTAATTCAATATGATCGTAAGTCAACTGAGTTTGGTGGAAATTAATTTCGAGGATGAAATTAAAGCATTGATTTTGATATCATCTTTACCCGAGTTGTGGGATACTGTTGTTGCCGCAATCAGCAGTTCCCGAGGATTTGATAAACTAAAGTTTGATGAAATTCGAGATGTAGTTCTCAGCGAAAGTATTCGCAAACGAGAAATTAGAAATTCATCTTGTAGTGCTCTCAGTGTTGACCAACGGGGAAGAAGTAAACCAAAGGACCCAAACAATGGGCGATTAAAATCAAGGAACCGAGAAAAATCTTCAAACCAACCAAATGTAAAGTATTGGAGTTGTAGAGAAAAAGGTCAATTTCGGGCAGATTGTACAAAGAGGAAGCAGAATCACAAATCAGAGAATGACGATGATTCGATACATTTAGTAGAAGACATTGGGGATGCTCTAATCCTCAGCATGGATTAGTCCGATTGAATCTTGGATTTTTGATTCAAGTGCTTCTTTTCATTCGTCTCCAAATAAAGAGTTGTTTCAAAATTTTAAGTCTGGAAGTTTCGAGAAGGTGTATCTTGTCAACAACAAAGATTAGAAGATCGAAGGAAAAAGGGATGTTTGCATAAAAACTCTAGCAGAAAATCAGTGGACATTAAAGAATGTTAGATATATTCCTAGTCTCAAGAAGAACTTGATTTCTATTGTTCAGTTAGATAGCACAGGTTATGCAACAAAGTTTGGTAAGAGTTCGTGGAAGATTGTGCAGGGTGTTATGGTGGTAGCACGTGGCACAAAATCTAGAACTTTATACACCACTACAGGGTGTATGAATAGAGCTACGATTTCTGAAATGTTTCAAATTCAAGTATATGGCACAATAGACTTGGACATATGAGTGTTATAAGTCTGAAATCTGTTGATATGAGTCCTTGTGAGAACTGCGTTATGAGTAAACAGAAACGAGTTAGCTTCACAAAGACTACCAGAGAATTGAAGAANTGTTATAAGTCTGAAATCTGTTGATATGAGTCCTTGTGAGAACTGCGTTATGAGTAAACAGAAACGAGTTAGCTTCACAAAGACTACCAGAGAATTGAAGAAAAGTACCGGGACAACAAAGCAAGTGGGAGTTGAGGTTGAGTTGCAGAACAATTCACAGAGTGATGTTGTAGCAGATACTCAAGAAACTCCCGAGACTATTGCTGAGAAACCAGATGTGAAGTAAGTGGGAGTTGAGGTTGAGTTGCTGAAAGATTCACATAGTGATTTTTTAGCGGATACTCAAGAAACTCCTAAGACTGTTGCTGAGAATCCAGAGGTGAAGCAAGTGGGAGTTGAGATTGAGTTGTTGAAAGATTTACATAGTGATGTTGTAGCGGATACTCAAGAAACTTCTGAGACTCTTGTTGAGGAACCAGTGGTGAAGCAAGTTGGAGTTGAGGTTGAGGTTGAGTTGCTGAAAGATTCACCTAATGATGTTGTAGCTGATACTCAAGAAACTCCTGAGACTTTTGCTGAAGAACCAGAAGAGGAGCAAGTGACACCTGAGCAGATGTTGAAAAGATCATCCAGAGCCATCAGATTACCATATAGGTACGTACCTTCTTTACACTATCGGTTGGTGACTGATGAAGGGAGACGAAAGCCCCTTGATGAGGCCCTACGGTTGGATGATACAACTAAGTGGGAGCAAGCCATGGATGATGGGATGTCTAGGCTTTAGAAATGCGTTGCTCTTTCATCTGTTGAGGCTGAGTACATGGCATTAGCTGAAGCTGGAAAGGAGATGATATGGATGACAGACTATCTAAAAGAATTAGATAAGAAGCAGCGCGAGAAGATTCTTCAGGTCGATAGGTAGTGTGTCATGTAGTTGGCGAGGAACCTGGTCTATTATTCAAAACACAGAAGGCGATAACATTTCACTTGGAGGTTAATTGAAGATGCTGATGTGTTTGGAGAAGATAGAGGGTGCAAGGAATTCAACAAACATTTTGTGTTGATGTTGGAACATTAAGGTTTTGCAAAGCCTCAATTTGTATGGTACAGATTGAGAATGAAATTCTTGGTTGACTGGATTAGTCTCCAAGTGCGAGATTTGTATGGTACAGATTGAGAATGAAATTCTTGGTTGACTGGATTAGTCTCCAAGTGGGAGATTGTTGAGGTTGACTGGATCAGTCTCCAAGTGGGAGATGGTTGGGATATGAAGCCTGATGCCTAGATCTGGTAAGATATATTTGGAAGATATTTTGTAAAGATATGATAGAGATATATATGGTAGAGATTTCGTAAAGATTTGATAGATATATTTGTTAGATTATATCTCGTTTAAATCTTTGGAAGCTATATTTAGTAAATTGAAACCATATATATACCCACTAGGCAATGTTGTCTGTACTTTCTCCATTCTCTGTTGTTGTACAAACTGAAGTCATCAATATAAAATCTTTAGCCAATATTCCTCTTGTCTTTTCTCTCTCCTATTCATTGTGTTCAACTTGATCGAGTGTGTGCGTTGTTGAGCGATCCTAACAATTGGTATCAGAGCTAACAATTGGTATCGATCCTAATTGTCGTTGGAAAAAGGGAGTTTGAATCTCGAAATAGTTGTCATACACAGATCTGGTAGTTGTAGGTATTTTTCATCCCATAATATGATGTGGGAGGTGAAGAGAAAGGAGAAACGTTGAATAACCAAAAGAACATAACGAGAAACGAATATCGGAATGACATTGTAGAGGAGAGAGAAAGTCGGCAGAGTAAAGGAGAAACGAAGGTCATAAAGACCGTGAACATATTAGGCTTGAAGAAGCTAGTTTACTTAAAATGGGAAGGAAATTAACATGGTGGTTTACAAATCTTATAATGTATGCTCTGTTAACATGGTAGTTTACAAGTTTTATAATGTATGCTTTGTTTCTCATTTACCTATACCATTTTCCTATACAATTTTCAATCGTCTAAGCCCATCATTGGTGAGTTTGGGCTGTCACAAAAGACAAAAGAAAATAGGTACAATAATTGAAAATGGGAAGTTTAAGATCATAAAGTGGCTATGCAAAGAAGCCAGGTCAATTAAACTTTTTAATATAAAATCAACCTAACTTAACATTTTTCCTAAAAAATATGATTAAAGATTATGAAATGGAAGAGATATTTAGGAGACTATGAAATGGAAGAAACTATGTGAAAACATAGGGATGAGATCAACGAGAAATTCTCAAGTAATTCTAATATTAAGACACTTAATTATTTTTTTTCTAGACCACGTATGAACCAAAAAAAAAAGTAAATAAATAAAAGAAGCGACACTTTGTCCCATGTTGCTAAAGCTGAGAAGTGGCGGGTTGGCCTCTACTATAAAAGGGAGGTGCCCCACTTCATTTTACCATCATAAATGAACGGTTCGAATCAGTTAGAGAGTACACTTTTTTATGGCTCAATGCCAAAATTTTGGCTGATCCGGCATGGGTTTGATTCGCTCGTACCCTTTCCTCCAAGTTTCAGTTTTTAGAAAGCATTCAAAGTTAGTACAACTACCTTCACGCTTTTAAATTTTTTGAATCAATTTTAAAGTTTTTATGCATAATTGAACTTTGTTTAAATTATTAGGAGTAAGTTTATATGCATAATTAAGCATTGTTTAAATTATTAGGAGTAAGTTTCTTTGCATAATTAAGCTTTGTTTAAATTATAGGGAGTAAGTTTTTAGGCATAATTAGACTTAGTTTAAATTATTAGGATCAAGTTTTTATGCATAATTAGGCTTAAGTTAAATTTATGGAATCAAACTTAAATTATTTATGCGTAATTAGGCATAGTTTAAATCATTAGGAGTATGTTTAAAATTATTTCATGCAAGATTAGGTGAGTCAACTCCCATAGTACTAATTTATGATTGTTGGACACATTAGGCGGAATTAAATTTCAGGGAGCAGTGTTAAGTAGCGCTAGCATCAAGGAGTCGTAGTAGCTTCAGCCTAGGTCAACCAAGTAAGTGGCCCTACCGTTGTGAAATTGTACGTTGTATGGTAGCACATGCCTTTGGTTTCCCATGTGTCATAATTTGTATGTTGAGACCGTTATGATTTAATACGTAAATGTTATACAACGTGAACGTTATGTTGTCTTGGATGAATTGATATAAGATATTAATGTGATGTGATATTTTATGCGTGGATTGCATTATGTGACTGGTAAGGTATTTATTGTATGAATTGCGCGTTACGAAACGTTATATTGAAAGCTTGAAAATGTTACGTTATGTCTTATGAATTGCATGTATAACATGATATGAATGACATGAAAAATGAGAAATAGTATGAAATATAACTCCGGTATAAGCATGAACGATATGATAACTGATATGAGAAATGGTATGATACGAATAAAATGATAGCGGGGTTATATTTAATAATGTTTCAAATGGAAAAATATTGGGACCTCATGAATTATTGTGACGAGTGAGTTCTAAGTGTTCGAATTCAAATTAGGGAATATACCCTACATATATATATATATTGATATATTTAACCCTATTTTGTTTTAATTATGAATTAAAAAAAAAAAAAAAAAAAAAGAATTGGAGATATTTAAATAAGATTTAAATATTTTAATTATGAATAGGGATTCTTAATAGGTGTCCGACTAGATTGAGATTGACATTTGATTTAATGTTAAATATTAATTAAATTGTTTAATTAATCATTTAATATTATTTTGATTTGAAATTAATTATTTAAATTAATGGTTGAATTAAAATAAAAAAAGTCAAAAGGTTGACTTTACTTCATAGAAAAATCAATGTTTGAGTTGGCGGAATATTGAGTGTTAATATATGGTTTAACCAAACTTGCATGTTTGCGGCATAATCCCACAAATTTGAGTGAAATTTTGAGTGTCAAATTTTGGTAATCTCAAATTTGCGCAAACATGCAGAACGCTATAAATAGAGTGATCAAGTTACATGTTCATGACTCTATAAATAGAGTGATTAAGGTATATCTAAATTCTGGTCCAAAAACTTTGAGAAAATCTCTCAAAACTCTCTATTTACATATANATCGGAATGACATTGTAGAGGAGAGAGAAAGTCGGCAGAGTAAAGGAGAAACGAAGGTCATAAAGACCGTGAACATATTAGGCTTGAAGAAGCTAGTTTACTTAAAATGGGAAGGAAATTAACATGGTGGTTTACAAATCTTATAATGTATGCTCTGTTAACATGGTAGTTTACAAGTTTTATAATGTATGCTTTGTTTCTCATTTACCTATACCATTTTCCTATACAATTTTCAATCGTCTAAGCCCATCATTGGTGAGTTTGGGCTGTCACAAAAGACAAAAGAAAATAGGTACAATAATTGAAAATGGGAAGTTTAAGATCATAAAGTGGCTATGCAAAGAAGCCAGGTCAATTAAACTTTTTAATATAAAATCAACCTAACTTAACATTTTTCCTAAAAAATATGATTAAAGATTATGAAATGGAAGAGATATTTAGGAGACTATGAAATGGAAGAAACTATGTGAAAACATAGGGATGAGATCAACGAGAAATTCTCAAGTAATTCTAATATTAAGACACTTAATTATTTTTTTTCTAGACCACGTATGAACCAAAAAAAAAAGTAAATAAATAAAAGAAGCGACACTTTGTCCCATGTTGCTAAAGCTGAGAAGTGGCGGGTTGGCCTCTACTATAAAAGGGAGGTGCCCCACTTCATTTTACCATCATAAATGAACGGTTCGAATCAGTTAGAGAGTACACTTTTTTATGGCTCAATGCCAAAATTTTGGCTGATCCGGCATGGGTTTGATTCGCTCGTACCCTTTCCTCCAAGTTTCAGTTTTTAGAAAGCATTCAAAGTTAGTACAACTACCTTCACGCTTTTAAATTTTTTGAATCAATTTTAAAGTTTTTATGCATAATTGAACTTTGTTTAAATTATTAGGAGTAAGTTTATATGCATAATTAAGCATTGTTTAAATTATTAGGAGTAAGTTTCTTTGCATAATTAAGCTTTGTTTAAATTATAGGGAGTAAGTTTTTAGGCATAATTAGACTTAGTTTAAATTATTAGGATCAAGTTTTTATGCATAATTAGGCTTAAGTTAAATTTATGGAATCAAACTTAAATTATTTATGCGTAATTAGGCATAGTTTAAATCATTAGGAGTATGTTTAAAATTATTTCATGCAAGATTAGGTGAGTCAACTCCCATAGTACTAATTTATGATTGTTGGACACATTAGGCGGAATTAAATTTCAGGGAGCAGTGTTAAGTAGCGCTAGCATCAAGGAGTCGTAGTAGCTTCAGCCTAGGTCAACCAAGTAAGTGGCCCTACCGTTGTGAAATTGTACGTTGTATGGTAGCACATGCCTTTGGTTTCCCATGTGTCATAATTTGTATGTTGAGACCGTTATGATTTAATACGTAAATGTTATACAACGTGAACGTTATGTTGTCTTGGATGAATTGATATAAGATATTAATGTGATGTGATATTTTATGCGTGGATTGCATTATGTGACTGGTAAGGTATTTATTGTATGAATTGCGCGTTACGAAACGTTATATTGAAAGCTTGAAAATGTTACGTTATGTCTTATGAATTGCATGTATAACATGATATGAATGACATGAAAAATGAGAAATAGTATGAAATATAACTCCGGTATAAGCATGAACGATATGATAACTGATATGAGAAATGGTATGATACGAATAAAATGATAGCGGGGTTATATTTAATAATGTTTCAAATGGAAAAATATTGGGACCTCATGAATTATTGTGACGAGTGAGTTCTAAGTGTTCGAATTCAAATTAGGGAATATACCCTACATATATATATATATTGATATATTTAACCCTATTTTGTTTTAATTATGAATTAAACAAAAAAAAAAAAAAAAAAAAAGAATTGGAGATATTTAAATAAGATTTAAATATTTTAATTATGAATAGGGATTCTTAATAGGTGTCCGACTAGATTGAGATTGACATTTGATTTAATGTTAAATATTAATTAAATTGTTTAATTAATCATTTAATATTATTTTGATTTGAAATTAATTATTTAAATTAATGGTTGAATTAAAATAAAAAAAGTCAAAAGGTTGACTTTACTTCATAGAAAAATCAATGTTTGAGTTGGCGGAATATTGAGTGTTAATATATGGTTTAACCAAACTTGCATGTTTGCGGCATAATCCCACAAATTTGAGTGAAATTTTGAGTGTCAAATTTTGGTAATCTCAAATTTGCGCAAACATGCAGAACGCTATAAATAGAGTGATCAAGTTACATGTTCATGACTCTATAAATAGAGTGATTAAGGTATATCTAAATTCTGGTCCAAAAACTTTGAGAAAATCTCTCAAAACTCTCTATTTACATATACTAAATGCCTATCAAGTTTAGTCACTCACCGGATTCCACAATTCCGTTCTAAGGTCGGAGAAAAGTAGGGAAGATACTAGTTATGGTTCGAAACCGGTTCGTGAGAAAAAAAGAATTTGAACTACAAAAGGTTAATATTCAAACTCATTGAGTTTCAATGCCTTTGAACATGCTAGCTAATTTACTATAATTTATGTACTTAGGGTACCTAAGGTCCAAATTGCTTCTGCACGTGTTATAGTAACACCATCAATTGGCATCGGAGCAAGTTTTAGGCACTTTATTTACATTAATTTGAGCATGGTGGATACCATCTCATTAGTTGCTAAAGTAGATGCTTATGGTTTTGGCATTTTTTTATGCTCCCATTTGACACAATTATTGTAATTGGCCTAATGTGCATGGACTTTAATGAGTGAAGTAAGGTCAGTAATTTTTATGATGTCATTAGAATCCATTTTAAGTTGTAATTGATCGAAAATGGAAGAGATAGCAAGCTGAANTTTATGCGTGGATTGCATTATGTGACTGGTAAGGTATTTATTGTATGAATTGCGCGTTACGAAACGTTATATTGAAAGCTTGAANTAAGATGGAAGAGGCGGTTCGGGTGTTTTTTCTGCAAGTTGGGGTCTACTTCAACGTTTTGAAGGGTTGGTTCGGCCAGTTCGTGATCCTTGGTAGCGGTTCAAGTTATTTTTAATTAGTAATGTAATAATTTAGTTAATTTCTTGCTTTAAAATGCCAAAANAGCTGAGAAGTGGCGGGTTGGCCTCTACTATAAAAGGGAGGTGCCCCACTTCATTTTACCATCATAAATGAACGGTTCGAATCAGTTAGAGAGTACACTTTTTTATGGCTCAATGCCAAAATTTTGGCTGATCCGGCATGGGTTTGATTCGCTCGTACCCTTTCCTCCAAGTTTCAGTTTTTAGAAAGCATTCAAAGTTAGTACAACTACCTTCACGCTTTTAAATTTTTTGAATCAATTTTAAAGTTTTTATGCATAATTGAACTTTGTTTAAATTATTAGGAGTAAGTTTATATGCATAATTAAGCATTGTTTAAATTATTAGGAGTAAGTTTCTTTGCATAATTAAGCTTTGTTTAAATTATAGGGAGTAAGTTTTTAGGCATAATTAGACTTAGTTTAAATTATTAGGATCAAGTTTTTATGCATAATTAGGCTTAAGTTAAATTTATGGAATCAAACTTAAATTATTTATGCGTAATTAGGCATAGTTTAAATCATTAGGAGTATGTTTAAAATTATTTCATGCAAGATTAGGTGAGTCAACTCCCATAGTACTAATTTATGATTGTTGGACACATTAGGCGGAATTAAATTTCAGGGAGCAGTGTTAAGTAGCGCTAGCATCAAGGAGTCGTAGTAGCTTCAGCCTAGGTCAACCAAGTAAGTGGCCCTACCGTTGTGAAATTGTACGTTGTATGGTAGCACATGCCTTTGGTTTCCCATGTGTCATAATTTGTATGTTGAGACCGTTATGATTTAATACGTAAATGTTATACAACGTGAACGTTATGTTGTCTTGGATGAATTGATATAAGATATTAATGTGATGTGATATTTTATGCGTGGATTGCATTATGTGACTGGTAAGGTATTTATTGTATGAATTGCGCGTTACGAAACGTTATATTGAAAGCTTGAAAATGTTACGTTATGTCTTATGAATTGCATGTATAACATGATATGAATGACATGAAAAATGAGAAATAGTATGAAATATAACTCCGGTATAAGCATGAACGATATGATAACTGATATGAGAAATGGTATGATACGAATAAAATGATAGCGGGGTTATATTTAATAATGTTTCAAATGGAAAAATATTGGGACCTCATGAATTATTGTGACGAGTGAGTTCTAAGTGTTCGAATTCAAATTAGGGAATATACCCTACATATATATATATATTGATATATTTAACCCTATTTTGTTTTAATTATGAATTAA
Organism: Cucurbita pepo subsp. pepo; assembly: GCF_002806865.2. NCBI lineage: Eukaryota > Viridiplantae > Streptophyta > Magnoliopsida > Cucurbitales > Cucurbitaceae > Cucurbita > Cucurbita pepo. The sequence continues at coordinate 289,674 of NW_019646438.1, forward strand.
ACAAAAAAAAAAAAAAAAANAACTTTGTTTAAATTATTAGGAGTAAGTTTATATGCATAATTAAGCATTGTTTAAATTATTAGGAGTAAGTTTCTTTGCATAATTAAGCTTTGTTTAAATTATAGGGAGTAAGTTTTTAGGCATAATTAGACTTAGTTTAAATTATTAGGATCAAGTTTTTATGCATAATTAGGCTTAAGTTAAATTTATGGAATCAAACTTAAATTATTTATGCGTAATTAGGCATAGTTTAAATCATTAGGAGTATGTTTAAAATTATTTCATGCAAGATNTAGGTGTCCGACTAGATTGAGATTGACATTTGATTTAATGTTAAATATTAATTAAANCAGTGTTAAGTAGCGCTAGCATCAAGGAGTCGTAGTAGCTTCAGCCTAGGTCAACCAAGTAAGTGGCCCTACCGTTGTGAAATTGTACGTTGTATGGTAGCACATGCCTTTGGTTTCCCATGTGTCATAATTTGTATGTTGAGACCGTTATGATTTAATACGTAAATGTTATACAACGTGAACGTTATGTTGTCTTGGATGAATTGATATAAGATATTAATGTGATGTGATATTTTATGCGTGGATTGCATTATGTGACTGGTAAGGTATTTATTGTATGAATTGCGCGTTACGAAACGTTATATTGAAAGCTTGAAAATGTTACGTTATGTCTTATGAATTGCATGTATAACATGATATGAATGACATGAAAAATGAGAAATAGTATGAAATATAACTCCGGTATAAGCATGAACGATATGATAACTGATATGAGAAATGGTATGATACGAATAAAATGATAGCGGGGTTATATTTAATAATGTTTCAAATGGAAAAATATTGGGACCTCATGAATTATTGTGACGAGTGAGTTCTAAGTGTTCGAATTCAAATTAGGGAATATACCCTACATATATATATATATTGATATATTTAACCCTATTTTGTTTTAATTATGAATTAAACAAAAAAAAAAAAAAAAAAATGTCATATAGATTTAAAATCCCACCATAGGCTAAGCATGTTTCATGCATTCTAAATATGTTATAAGTGTTATAATGTATAGTATGCATGTTTAGGGTTCCATGAGTGATAGATATAAATTGTTATATTATTGCATGGAATGAATAATTATATAATTGTTATATAAAGCATGTTAGATGCATGTTATAGGTTATTTTCAACGTCATGATACGAGATAGACGTTAAAATCTATAACATAGATAAATGCATGCTCACTTGNGAATTAAAATAAAAAAAGTCAAAAGGTTGACTTTACTTCATAGAAAAATCAATGTTTGAGTTGGCGGAATATTGAGTGTTAATATATGGTTTAACCAAACTTGCATGTNGATGTTAACAACCAAGCATGATAAATTTTAATAGTTAAAATAGGTCGATATCTTGTAAAACTTAGGTTACAAGAAAGCTTACCTGGCACAATCTTGTCTAAGGCTGGAGGTACTTAAGTTGACGGTTTACGGAACACCTGCTACCTGGAGATCGGGTCAATACTTGAGCTTAGTTAGCCTAGTTTTATGAGCATGTGTGAGTGATGTAAGGATTTTTTTTTTTTTTAAATGAAAAATCACCTAGACATCATAGGTAAAAATCCAGTATAAATGTTATACTTGGAAAAATCACCTCGACTTAGGTTATATTTAATTAGCCGGAATATACCTAAGTAATAAGTATACCCAACCGTCTAAAATACTTAGTTTTCTTTGAGATACATTGTTTTCTTTTTACGCTCTCTAAAAAATTCACACCGTGAGATTTATGCTCGTCCTCGTATCGTCCTGGGAACGGCCTCCATTCTGAAGGTATTTGCATGAGTCAATAAAAAGGTAAATAGAGAAAGTATTTATAGTAAGTGGGAGAAGGAAGTATATCAACACATCCTATGGTCTCCACCATTAGATTGCACCGTGAGATTCCCATGTTTCACCTGCATGTTGCCCTAGAGCAACTACCCATTCGGGGGTTGTAACACGGGAGTCGAAACACCACAAACTCCATAAATAGATAGGATTTCTTAGGTACATTCCCAACTTTGACTTTTTCATTCGATAACATTGTTGGGGCCGATCTCTGAGGTCTGAAAATGGCGGGTCACACTTATGAAGAATTACTAAGAGTTAGTATATTCTTGACCAAAGTGGCGATAAGTAAAACATTATAGGAATAAGAGTTATTCTGGGATTAGTGTTTAAGTCAAGAATGTCTTGGTTTAGTGAAGGAGTGGTTGATTGCCCCTCGGTAGCAATTGCTCTAACTGACTAAAGTATCGTTGCCTATTAATAATTTTTGGGCACATTATTACATTTGGTAAACCTGATTGGATTAAAAAGGATTAAGTCAATTCACTAACATAATTTGTTCTAAATCTTAGCATGTCAAGCTCAATAGTACAATTACTCGCATCTGAGAAATTAAACGGCGACAATTACGCAACTTGGAAATCAAACCTAAACACAATACTTGTAATTGATTATTTAAGGTTTGTTTTAACTGAGGAATGTCCTCCAAACCCCAGCTCAAATGCAAACCGAACAGTTCGAGATGCATAGGACAGATGGACAAAGGCAAATGACAAATCCCGAGTGTACATTTTAGCCAGCATATCTGATGTTTTGGCTAAGAAACACGATGTTATGGGTACAGCTAAAGAGATTATGGAATCTCTGAAAGGGATGTTTGGACACCCGTCCTTCTCCCTTAGACACGACACCATAAAATACGTTTACAATTGCCGTATGAAAGAAGGGGCCTCAGTTAGAGATCATGTCCTGGACATGATGGTCCATTTCAATGTGGTAGAAGTAAATGGAGCTGTCATTGATGAGAAGAGTCAAGTCAGTTTTATCATGGAGTCTCTTCCAAAGAGCTTATTCCAGTTCCGCACAAATACGATGATAAACAAGATAGAATATAACTTGACTGCTCTTCTGAATGAGCTACAGATTTATGAGTTCCTCTTAACGAGCAAGGGACAAACAGGAGAAGCAAATGTTGCTGTCTCTAAGAAATTACTACAACGATAGTCCTCCAAAAATAACTTTGGTCCTTCAACTTCTAAGAATGTTTTGATAAAGAAGAAGGGTAAGGGGAAAAATAAGATTCCTACTGACCGCAAACACAAGGTTCAAAAAGCAGATAAAGGAAAATGTTTCCATTGCAATGAAAACGGGCACTGGAAGATAAACTGCCCAAAATACTTTGCAGAGAAGAAGGCCGAAAAGGCACAACAAGGCAAATATGATTTACTAGTTGTAGAAATATGTTTAGTAGAGTATGATCACTCGACCTGAATATTGGATTCAAGGGCCACTAATCATATTTGTTCTTTGTTTCAGGAAACTAGTTCCTAGAGTATGCTTGCGGAAGGCGAGATAACACTCCGGGTTGGAACAGGAGATGTTGTCTCTGCAAGATCAGTAGGAAATTTAAAGTTGTTTTTTTGGAGACAGATTCATTATATTAGATAATGTACTTTTTGTTCTGGGAATAAAAAGAAATCGAGTATTTATCTCTTGTTTATTAGAACAATTGTATAAAGTATCTTTTGAAATCAATGAAGTGTTCATTTGCAAAAGAGGTATTCATATTTGTTCTGCAAAACTAGAAAACAACTTATATATGTTAAAACCGAGCANTACCGTGATATTTAAAACAGCTGAAACTCAAAATAAACGACAAAATATTTTCCCAATACCTATCTTTGGCACTTAAGATTAGGCCACATTAATCTCAATAAGATTGGGAGATTGGTTAAAAGATGACTTCTAAATGAGTTAGAAGACAACTCTTTACCTCCATATGAGTCCTGTCTTGAGGGTAAAATGACTAAACGACCTTTTTCCGAGAAAAAGGTTATAGAGCCAAAGAAACCTTAGAACTCGTGCATACAGATCTCTGTGGTCCAATGAATGTCAAAGCACGAGGAGGGTATGAATATTTCATTAGTTTTATTGATGATTATTCAAGGTATGACTATATTCACTTAATGCATCACAAGTCCGAAGCTCTTGAAAAGTTTAGAGAGTATAAGATTGAGGTTGTGAATCTATTAGGAAAAACAATTAAAACACTTCGATCAGATCGAGGTGAAGAGCATATATACTTAAGATTTCAGGTCTATATGATAGAACATGGAATAACGTCTCAACTCTCAGCCCCTGGTGTGCCTCAACAAAATGGTGTATCAGAAAGGAGAAATAGAACTCTATTGGACATGGTTCGGTNCTGGTATGTCTTAATAGAACGGTGTATCAGAAAGGAGAAATAGAACTCTGTTAGACATGGTTCGGTCCATGATGAGTTTCGCTCAATTACCCGATCCGTTTTGGGGATATGCAGTGGAGACTGCTACATACATTTTGAACATGGTTCCTACTAAGAGTGTTTCAGAAACACCTTATGAGTTATGNTAGTGAAGACTGCTGCACACATTTTGAACATGGTTCCTTCTAAGAGTGTTTCAGAAACACCTTGTGAGTTATGGAGAAGGCGTAGAGGTAGTTTACGTCACTTCAGGATTTGGAGATGCCCAGCACATGTGTTGGTACAAAATCCCAAGAAATTAGAACATCGTTCAAAATTATGCCTATTCGTAGGATACCTCAAAGAGACGAAAGGTGATCTGTTTTGTGACCCTCAAGAAAACAGAGTGTTTGTATCAATAAACGCTATTCTTAGAGAAAGACCACGTAAGAAATCATCAACCTCGTAGCAAACTAGTATTGAGTGCGATTTCTAAAGAAACTATTGATAAAAACAAAAATAGTTGTTGATCAGGCTGGTCCTTCAACAAGAGTTATTGATGGAGCTGGCACATCTGGTCAATCACATCCTTCTCAAAAGTTAAGAATGCCTCGACGTAGTGGGAGAGTTATAACTCAACCCAATCGTTACTTGGGTTTGGCAGAAACACAAGTCATCATACTTGATGATGGCGTTGAGGATCCATTGACCTATAAACAGGCAATGAATGATNTAAAGCTTTTATTGATGTTTATTCAGTAAAGATTGTTATTGAATAAAGTGAATGTTACGATCATTAATCTAAAGCCAATAAACTAAGAANAGAAACGAGACCAAGCCGGTAAGGTACAGACCATTAAAGCTCAAGTTGTAGCAAAGGGTTATACCCAAAGAGAGGGGCTGGACTTTGAAGAAACCTTCTCTCCTGTTGCTATGCTTAAACCGATTAGAATACTCTTGTCCATTGCCACATTTTATGATTATGAAATTTGGCAAATGGATGTCAAGACAGCCTTTCTAAACGAAAATCTTGAGGAGAGTATCTATATGGCTCAACTAGAGGGGTTCATTGAACAGGATCAGGAGCAAAAGGTTTGCAAGCTTAAAAGATCCATTTATGGGTTGAAGCAAGCATTTTGATCTTGGAATAAAAGTCTTGATACTGCGATCAAATCTTATGGCTTTAAACAAAATGTTGACGAACCATGTGTTTACAAGAAGATAGTCAACTCTACAGTAGTTTTTCTGGTGTTGTACATTGATGATATCCTACTCATTGGGAATGATGTAGGATTTCTGACTGACATTAAGTATTGGCTAGCGACACAATACCAAATAAATGATTTGGGAGAGACTCAGTTTGTTCTTGGAATCCAAATTGTTCGGAATCGCAAGAACAAAACACTAGCATTGTCTCAGGTATTGTATATCGAAAAAATGTTTGTTCGATATAAGATGCTGGACTCCAAGAAAGGATTATTACCTTTCAAGAATGGAGTTCATTTTTCGAAGGAACAAAGTCCTAAGACACCTCAAGAAATTGAGGATATGANTATAAGATCAGACCATGAAGAAAACCGCTCACACTTTATAATGTCGTTTACTGTTGAGACTGATTTTTNTCAAGAATGGAGTTCATTTTTCGAAGGAACAAAGTCCTAAGACACCTCAAGAAATTGAGGATATGAAGACATATTCCCTATGCATAAGTAGTCGGTAGTCTGATGTATGTCATGTTGTGTACCCGACCCGACATNACCGACTCAGTAAGCCTCTCATTTCAAGGGTAAGACTGGATGAATAGCTGGGGACATAGGGTGTAAGATGGAATTCACTCCTACCCGCTTNCTATGGGAATTATCAGCAGATATCAGTCCAATTCGGGACATGCTCATTGGACTGCCATTAAAAATATCCTCAAGTATATTAGGAGAACGAGGGACTATATGCTATNTTTGAGAAGGATTCGGTTTGGTGGTTGGACCACAAACCAATTGTTCATTAGAGGTTCAGCAAGACTTAAGGAATAAGAAGTAACTTTAGGGGTAAATTGACCTAGCTCTAGCTACGAACAACATGTGAAGGATCAACTTACTAATCATGTATGTATCAAATGGACAAAAAAAAAAAAAAAAAAAAAAAAAAAAAAAAAAAAAAAAAANTTGTTCGGTGCTAAGGATCTGATCCTTACAGGATACACTGACTCAGATTTTCAGACCGATATCGATTCGAGAAAATCGACATCGAGATCTATTTTCACTATNCCCCCCTACTAGCTCATATCGGACTAAACCTTAGAACATTATGACGAGTGAGTTCGAAGTGTTTGAATTCAAATTAGGGAATNAAAATCGACATCGAGATCTATTTTCACTATGAACGGAGGAGCAGTAATATGGAGAAACATAAAGCAAGGTTGNTTGGAGATATTTAAACAAGATTTAAATATTTTAATCATGAATACAGATTCATAATCAAGATGTGTCGGAATTGATTGGGATTGACATTTGATTTAATTTTAAATATTAATNAACTGAGTATGTTGCTGCTTGTGAAGCAGCGAAAGAATCAGTGTGGCTTAGGAAGTTCTTAACGGATTTGGAATTCGTTCCAAATATGCATAACTGATTTGGAAGTCATTCCAAATATGCATCTGCCTATCACTCTTTATTGTGATAACAGNAGAAAAATATATGTTTGAGTTAGTAGAATATTGAGTATCAATATATGGTTTAACCAAACTTGCATGTTTGCCACATAATCCCACAAATTTGAGTGGAATTTTGAATGTAAAAATTTGGTAATCTCAAATTTGCATAAACATACAAATATGACGCTATAAATAGAGTGATCAGAGCGATTAAGGTAATGGAAATTATGCTTCAAAAACTTTGAGAAAATCTCTCAAAACTCTCTCTTTACATATACTAAATTCCTATCAAGTTTAGTCACTCACTGGATTTCACAATCTCGTTCTAAGGACGGAGAATAGTAGGGAAGACACTAGTGGTGGTTCGAAACCAGTTCGTGAGGAAAAAAGAATTTGAACTACAAAGGTTATTATTCAAACTCATTGAGTTTCAATGCTTTTAAACATGCTAGCTAATTTACTAAAATGTACTTAGAGTGCCTAAGATCCAAATTGCTTCCGCACGTGTTATAGTAACACCATCATGTCGTGGTATGTAGCTTGAGTTAAAACCTTGCAAAGTTTGCTTGAAAGCATGTTTCTCGCCTTTATTTGGGGCAGCCGATTCTAGAGCTTTTCACTATTTGATTCCTTCACGAAAGTTGTTGGAAATCCCATATGAAATGTGTAGGAGTTGGTAGGACAAAAAATGATTAACCACAACCCTTGAATTTAGAAGAAATTTGAGGAAGAACAACCCATAATTTAAAAGCTTCAAACTCCAAGTTTAGGAATTCTCATCACTTGATTCTTGGCTTCAAACATTACCCATAACTTCATATTTATAGATCAAGCTTGCACCGCCATTGATTGTTTCAGAGTTGTTGTGAATTTTCTCATTTTTTGTTTTAAACATTTCTAAAATTTGTGTTCGAAATATCTACTCCGATGAGGGAGCTACCGACATTGGTTTTCAACTTTAACCGTTGGATCTATACAACCTTGAGTCTTGTTAAACATATCCAAATTGCTGCTTAATCCAACAGTTGGATGTGAAGAAACGATTGATTTTCTTCTACTGGACGGTTCTGGAAGCAACTCTTGTTGTAACTAGCGTAGTTTGAGTCAAGAACATGTTTTACCGTTTGAGATCTTAGGATTTTTTCTTGAATTTCTTGGTTTTAGGAACTTTGTCCCTTATCCTTGAGTGGTACCTAGCATTCTTCTTGTTTTGGTAGTTGTAAAGCTTGTACGTTATTGTTCTTGGTTCTCAATCTTGTAAGTTTCTAAGGTTCATAATTCCTTGAGGTATAAGTTATAACATTCATTCGTAAACATATGAATCCATCGTAATAACAAGCATGAATTGTTTTAGAAGGTCATAGATTCATAATGAATTGCTTAGAGGGTTCTAAAAGGGTCTTGAGTCTTTTAAGTGTTTCCTTTAGGCGTTTCTTGGGTTCTAACTTGCTTTAGGTTTGAAGCTTGCTATAATCAACTTGAACTGTTGAACATACCTTCTTGTCCTTAGGAATAGAACTTATAAAAAGTAGCAAGTCATTTGAAGCACGTATAGACCTGGACTTTAATAAGTACTCCAAGGGACATTTTAGTCATTTTACTCCTAATTCTTGGTTTTGCTACTTAAGGTATTCAAATGGCTTTCAATCTTCATCACATCATAGACATCACAAAATAAGGTCTACCACATAATTTAATTGTATTTAGTGGTTCTTTAGGTCATGAACCGTAGGGAGATATCCTTAGGGGCAATATGGTCATTTTGCATCATTTCTTGGTTTACCTACTCTAGGCCAAGCCTAAGGCTCTACCTTACCTTTACTATAGGTCAAAATCCTTCTAATGCAATGTTGCATCTCATATAGTTTTTTTTTATTATCAATCATGACCAAAAAAGATGGGCATGAACACATTTATGCATGATTTGTTTCACTTTTTATAGTTGAAAAAGAGTGTAATGGGAGATAAAAGTTGATGGGTAATAACACAAAAATAAATAAATAAATAAATGAACCCATTTGTTTCTATTTCTATTTCTTTTTTCTTTTTTTTTTCTTTTTCTTTTTGTAACATATGGTGATGTGAGAAGGAGTTGGTTGAATATATATATATATTTTTTTAATAAAGCGATAAATGAACCCATCAATAATAGTATTCATACATGAGTAATTAAAACACAACACAATAGTTAAACACAAAATAAGAAACGAAAACATGATATTTGAAAACAAATTAGTTGAGGATCACCGGTGAGGCTTGTCTATGACACCTACTCCAGATTCCGCTCTCGACCTTGACTAGCTTCTTGTTACCTGAAAATAAAAATGTAAAATAAGAAATGAGACAAGACTCAACAAGTAGCCTACTTGTAGGCTCTTATTTGTGTCCTTCATGTACTAGGATACCACACTCTTTATTTTCTTGTTATTATTTTTGTTCTAATTACTTAGGCTCGTTAGTTTTGTTCTTGACATAGGGTTCTTATCATGATCTTTCCTAAAGATCTTGGTCCTTGGACTCTGAAACCTTGGTTATCCTTTAAGGGCTTTAGTACTATGGTTTTTGATTATTGGTTTCTTCCTTAGAACTTTGTTCTTGATCCATGTTATAGTCCTTGATCTTTCTCTTGTTCTTGGTACTTTCTTAGTTCTTGTTCGGTTCTTGTTTCTTTCTTCAAGACACTACCCCTAAGATTTACGATATCAGACATGTACCTGATATCCTGTGTCCAAGGCTTCATGCGTTCCAAGCGACACAGTCTTAACTCGCACGTCAGGGCTCGCCCTTTGATATGCTCTGAAAACCTATGCCCAAGGCTTCATGCATTTCAAGTGGCATAGTCTGAAAACCTACATCCAAGGCTTCTTATTTTTTAAGAGACGTAGTCTAATTCTGCATTAAGGGCTTGCCCTATGATAAAGTCTGAATACCTATGCCCAAGCCTTCATGCGTTCCAAGCAGCATAGTCTGAATACCTATGCTCAAGGCTTCATGCGCTCCAAGAAGAGTAGTCTCAAATCCTGCACCTAGTGCTTGCCCTATGGTACAACATGAATACCTATGCGAAGACTTCATGCTTTCCAAGCGGCATAATCTGAATACCTACGCTCAAGGCTTCATACGTTCCAACTAGCGTAGTCTAAGTCAAGAACATGTTGTACCGTGGGAGGTCTTATGATTTGTTCTTGAGTTTATGAGTTTTAGGACCTTGGTCCCTTATCCTTGAGTGGTACCTAGCATTCTTCTGACTTTGGTAGTTGAAGAGCTTGTATGATATTGTTCTTGATTCTCAATCTTGTAAGTTTCTAAGCTTCATAATTCCTTGAGGCATAAGTTATAACATGCATTCGTAAACATATGAATCCATCGTAATAACAAACATGGGTTGTTCTAGAAGGTCATAGATTCATAATGAATTCTTTGGAGGATTCTAGAAGGGTCTTGACTTTTGTGTCTTGAGGTGTTTCTTTTAAGTGTTTCTTTGGTCCTAACTTGTTTTAGGTTCAAGCTTACTCTAATCAACTTGAACTGTTGAACATAACTCCTTGTCCTTACGAATAGGCCTTAAAAGAAGTAGCAAGTCATTTGGAGCACATATAGACCTTGAATTTAAATAAGTAGTCCTAGGGGCATTCTAGTTATTTTAGCTCTAATTCTTGGTTTTGCTAATCAACGTGTTCCAATAACTTTCAAACATCACCACATCTTCAGACATCACAGAATAAGGTCTACCACATAATTTAATAGCATTTGGAGGTCATTTAGACATGAACTATAGTTAGATATCTTCAGGGGCAATATGGTTTTGCACCATTTCTTTGTTTACCTACTTATCCTTCCTTATCCAATATAACACCCCAAAAAATGAAGGAAAGCCATCCATGTAAAACCAAAAGAATGCAAGAAAAGAAATCAAGAGGATTGATCAAGGACAACAATTTTAAGCTAGTCATTTCCATACTAAAAGAAGTAATTTTAAGGACTTGAAGCCTTTGGAGAAGGATTGGGAATGAAAATATAAGCGAAAATGACGAAAATGTCGTTTTCTATTTCAAAGGAACTTTCGAGATTTTAAATTCCTTATCTAGATGGAATTTCAAGATGGTCTAGAAGGAAAAAAAAATGACCAAGAAAGGATGAAGAATGATTACGAAAATTATGGATTTTTCTTTTTCTTTTTCTTTTCTTTTTTTTTTTTTTTTTTTGAGAAAAAGAGTAATAATATATTCGGAAAGTGACAAACTACCTAATGACCCTGAAGATATGGATAATTACGAAACTGCCATTATGACAAGAATCAGATGATCAACCGTGACCATCTGCACAAAATCTATTGAATCTCGACTCTTAGCCTATTGGAGCAAAGATCTTAAACAAGGTAAGGGTTTGACCCATATCGAATCTCGTCTCTCAACAGTGACCATCTCGACTCTCATTACTTGTGGATTCATAGACTAGTCAGAGCAAAGAATCCAAGCCCTATATTCTCCACCTTCAAATATCTTAAACAAGGTAAGGGTTTGACCCATTTGTAGAATGACATCTCTTTCATCATCATTAGGACCTCCAATAAGATGGAATACATACTTTATGATGAAGTTTTAAAATCATGTAAGATTAAAAGCGTATTGGACATTCAAAGTTATCTAAATTATACGTTTAGTCCACGACAAACTTTCAACTTTATATCTATTTGGTCCGTAAACCTAAGACTATGTCTAATAGGTCTCTAAATTTTCATTTTTTTAAGTTCAACATTTTAGGAGTAAGAAATTGAACTATCGAACTTTGTGATCTTAATTTATACCGTATCTACTAAATTATGCTTAGGGTAGTTCATACATTTTTTGCAAACGGTCAAACTAATATAATATGACAGTTTCTCATTAGTGGAAGCATTTACAGGTCAAACTAAACTGAGTTTATTATGTGAGTGTCGCCCAACGAACCACTTGTGAGTCGTAATAAACAAATTCCATTATGCAATTGATGTAAGACCGTGACACTGATCATGTCGATTTGAACAAGGTTATAAAATGAATTATTTTGATTGGGTGGCTATAAATTCAATTGATAATTTCATAGTAAATAGATTAGCAAATAAAAATAATGATATTGTTCGAGATTGCGCCAACATTGAAATCGGACCCATTTTCATCGAAATAATATAGACAAGTAACGTAACATTAAAAGCTAATGAGATGTTTAAATTTTATAACTAATAAAAAAAAAGAAAGAAAGTTAATTTGGTTTTGTATTCTTGTCATATTTGAGTTTGATTTATGTTGGAAAAAATGATGGGAGATTACCATAAATGAGGGCAAATAATTTCCATCAAAGTGGAAGAAATTAATAAATAAGTATTTTATGCATTGAAATACCTTAACAAATCAATAATATAATTCATTAAAACTAATACACCGTATCAAATTTATATCGATTCATTATAATATCATAATAAACACCCTCCAATTCATGGATATATCGGTTTTTTATATTCATTTAGCCGGCCATGCGTAGCAAATATAGAGGTAGTGCCTCATAGAGAGATACCGACCATATGATCTTGGCATAAGGAACCTCTAGGTGTCTAATGAAAGGACGACGAATTGGAGAGACCTAAGGGGCAAACCCCAAGGGACTAAGATTAGAATTAGATGTCCTAAACCGAATTAGGAGACTGTGGGAACCTATTAAGTTAGGATGCGAAGAGAGCCTACAAGTAGGTGGCTTACTGAGTATAGTTTTTTATACTCATCCTTGCTATGTTTTCCTTTTTCAGGAGCGCGAGGCGTTGGTCAAGAGCGGGCGTGATGGAGACAGGGATTGTCACAGAAGAATGGGTTTGTCCCAGGGCGTCAGTCCAGTTTTTATTTTGTATTTGCATTCTTTCAAACTTTATTTCCAAACTGTTAAGTGTTTTGTTTGTTTGTCGTTGAAAAACAAATCACTTTGTGCATTCGTGCATTGTCATTAGTCATGGTCCGTAGTAAAATATTGGGTCGTGACATGAAGCCTTAGGAGAAGGATTGGGAATGAAAATATATGCGAAAAGGACAAAAAGGTCGTTTTCAAATTTCAAAGGAACTTTCCAGATTTTAAATTCCTTATCTAGATGGAATTTCAAGATGGTCTAGAAGAAAAAAAATGACAAACAAGGGATGATGAATTGTTAGGAAATTTATGGATTTTTTTTTTAGAAAAATAGTAATAATATATTGTTAAAGTGACAAACTACCTAATGACCCCTGAAGATATGGCTAATTACGAAACTGCAATTATGACAAGAATCAGATGATCAACAGTGACCATCTGCGCAAAATCTATCGAATCTTGACTCTCAACCATTGGATCTCCACCAAAATTAGGTATATTCTAAAACACTCACAGAATATCACATCCAATGGCTAGGCTTCAAAACGAAGGTCGGTAAGGCTAATCGGAGTAGATATTTCTGATTGATTATCTCGAAAGCTCAATCTCCTAATCAGTACGGTTTTAGAGCTCTTAATGTCGGTTTAAGCTTCTCCTATAAAGTCTGAAGTTGAGGAAATAGTTTGGAACAAGAATCGAGCAAGGTCAAGCTCCCTATTGTAGGCAATAAGCATTTAGATTTTGGATCTCCTTCTCTCGGATTTCTTCCAAATTCGGAAGCAATTCTCCACCATTTCTCTTCAAACTTGTTTCTAAAATTTCTAAACAACATTACCAACAAGTTCTATGACGAAATCGAGTGCTGAAAGTGCCTAGAAACTATTCCCCCAATCCAATATGCCATTAAAGAGCTTCAAGGAAAACTCAAAATTCCAATCCGAGGATACATGAGAATTCATCGAGCAAGGATGATCCCAGTGAGTTTCTGCACCTCCAAGAAATGTTTTTGTAGAAGACCATGAAGAGAAATAACCTGAAGAACGTGCTCAATTGAAGAAAATCTGGTTCCTTTTACTTCAAATTAAGAATTCCTCAAGCTTTAGAGGATCGAGTTGAGTAACTTTGATGAAGGAAACAAGAGCTTAAACGTTGTAGAACAGGCTGTCCAAGAGAACGAAAATTCGACATTTTGAGTAACATTGCAGCCGATTACAATTTCTCAACATTAAGGTCCCACACTCAAAGGCGTTTCTCCAAACCAAGTTCTTTAGCTTGAGGAAAGTATATGAGAATGGTTCCATGAAGAAATCGGGCCCTGGAAACCCCTAGAATAGTTACATGAGAGCCTTATGTCATGGTGTAAAGGGATTACACAAAGTTACAAGGCAATTGGAATATGTAGAAGAACTAAAGCAAGGTTTGGGGTGGTAAATGACCAAAAGACCCTTATGAAAATTCTATGACGTTTTCAAGATTCTAGAAGACACAATATCATAAATAAATCTCATATAATTTTACTTTAGGGAATTATAAACATTTTGGAGTAAGAATTAAGATTTGAAATACATAGCTATCCGTCAAGACATGTTATAAAAAATCAAAGATTTTATGGATACCAAGTAATAGGCTTAAGAAAGTTTTATGCATGCAAATAAATGTTTATGGCTCATGGATTAGAGTACCCTTGTTAAGAATTTTTCTTTAGTTGTACTTCAAGACTTAACAAAGAACCCTTAAAATAAGGACCGGAGTTATTCCAAGATTAAAACACTTTCGGGTCAAAAGTTTCTTTTAGAGGTTTATTAGCCCAAAAATAAATAAATAAAAATAATTATAAAAAAAAATAGTTAAAATAATAATAATAATAATAATAAATAAATAAACAAACAAAACCACCTTTCCCCACCTCTCTCCACTAACCTCTCATTCCTTCTCACCATTATCTCTCCTCAACCCATCCTTATGCCAGAAAATAACAATTACTACAAACAAAAAAAAAAAAAAACAATAACATAATTATCTCTCCTCAACCCATCCTTAACAAAAAAATAACTGTTACTCCAAAAAAAAACAAGAAAAACAATAATTGTCGGATTTACATGAGAAGAAGAGAGAGAATGACCTTTACCCAATTGAGATTCATAGCAGATTTACGTGAAGATAGATCTGATAAAAAAGGTATATATTAAATCTCCATTTTCTTTTATCCTATTTTTTTTTTAGAAATCAAAGCCGATTATAGTTAGATCTTTATTGCATTATTACAATAGTTTAGGTTTGAGTTAAATTAAATGTCAATCACTTATAACGAATTCTAGTAAATCACGTCAGATTAGTAATATTAGATTAAATTTATATCAGTAGCCAAATGAATGGATTAAAAATAGAATGACTAAGAAAATTTCTGAACAGTAAACACGGATAAGATTTGGGAACAGAGATCCACTCTAAATTTGTAATACATGAGAATAGAATTAAAATGCAGCCGATAAAAAAAAAAGAATAAAAAACCACAAACTAAATATAGAGAGAAAGGTAAATAGAGAGAGTAAATAGAGAGAGTAAATACAGAGAGTAATAGAGCATAGAGTAACTTGAAATAACTGTATCTACTTTCTTATACAACAGTAACCATGGAAAATATGATTTTTAATAAAAATATAATTATAGATATATAACATTTCAAGACTTTTAACAATGGACCAATGTAAATTAGAGAAATAATTTTGTAGAGTTCAAACTTGAAACTGATGTCATGGGCTTACATAGGTTGACTCGGATTTCAAAGGACGGAATCAAACTTTCATTAAAGATATATTCGTGACAACGACTTAAGCTAGCCAAGTAAGTGGCCTTACTATCGGCATGGTTATATTTGATGTTGACACGTGCCTATGGTTCTGCACGTGTCATATATACTGATATGTGTGAATTATCTGTGAATTGGTATGCTTATATTATGTTTATGTTATATTATAATATGTGGATTGTATGATAATAATTATGGTACGGTGTGTTCAAGGATATGTTTCAGATAGGATACGAGAAGGGTGCACAAAACAAAATGTAACGATAGGAGTAAGATACGTTCATGAAACGTTAAGGTTGGGTTACATACCGGAGTGGTATGGATAGGAGAGATTGATGAAAGAATACAGTTAAGTTATGAGTAAAAAGGGATAGGTTTGTGATAGATTGATAGAACGATAGCGTTAGGATACGTTCCTATAATGATATGACTAAGGTACGTTCACATAATGATATGACTGTGATAGGTATAAGAACGTTAAGGCTATGATAAGTTAGAAAACGATATGACCACGAAGTGTTTACGATATTCAATATTTATGATATGATATATTGTGATGTGATGTGTCATGTTTAGATTGTTTTGTGTGACCATTGAAGTAATGACTGTATGAATTGCACGTTATGAAATGACATGTTAAAAGCATGGAGTGTTATGTTATGTTTTCTAAATTGTATGTATACAGCATGTTATGAATGTGATATCACGATAAATGAAATGAAATGTAACCCCGTTAGGATTCTGTATGATACGTAGACTTAAAAATGAGAAATGACATGTTAAGCATGAAAGATGATAGCAGGGTTATATTCATTAAGAATAAAATTAGAAATATTGGGGACCTCATGCATCATGTGTGTTCATGCATTTGGGGAATACCCCTATTCCATCATGAGCGTACGGACGCGTACATCCAATGGTAGGACAACGATCGTTATGTTTGCATAGCGCTGCAGTGACGGTGACTAGTTCTAACGGGTGTCTGGCCTAAGGAGCTCCCAGAGTATGCTCGCCCGACAAGGAATGTGGCCCAGCGGTGTGTGAACTGACTGGTGAGCCCATACTCTCATATATGGGCTGTGTGTAGAGTATATGGTACACGTCCAAATTACCCGTTAGGACAGTACCGTAGAAAAATAGACTGAAAGGATAGGTCCCGTCATTGAATTTGCATGTTCTTGCATTTAACCCCCAATAGTAGGGTCACTTACTGAGTATTTCTTTAAATACTCAAGCCATGTGCAACTACATTTTTCAGGGTAAGGTAAGACATTCCTGTACGACTGACGACAGCATCGCAACTCGAAACCATGGCACATACATAGCATAGTGGTATTTATTTTCATAGATTTAGCCTAGAATAGGATGTTTTTAACTTAAACGCTTATTTATTTTATTTCGGGTCTTTTGTTGTGTCGTTTTAAAGATGTTTTTGAAACACGTAAGTCCATGGATGTGTTTTAAGATAAAGATTATGTTTTATGGAATTTTAATGAAGTCTTCCGCATTCAATGTTTATGGTACGTATACAGTAGCGACCTTAAATTAAGTAGGAAATTTCGGGTCGTTAGAATGGGAATCTCACGGTGCAACCTAGTGGTAGAGACCATAGGATGTGTTGATATACTTCCTTCTCTCACTTACTATAAATACTTTCTCTATTCACCTTATTATTGACTCATGCAAATACCTTCTGAATGGAGATCGCTCCCAGGGCGACACGAGGCCGAGCATGAATCTCACGGTGTGAATTTTTCAAAGAGTGTAAAAAGAAAACGATGTATCTCATATTTCTTTTTCCTCCCACTAAGTATTTTAGACGGTTGTGTATACTCATTACTTAGGTATATTCCGGCTAATTAATTATAACCTAAGTCTAGGTGATTTTTCCAAGTATAACATTTATATTGGATTTTTACCTATGATGTCTAGGTGATTTTTCCTTCTTTTTTTTTAAAAAAAAAAATCCGTACATCATTCACGCATGCTCATAAAACTGGGATAACGAAGCTCAAGTATTGGCCCAATCTCCAAGTAGTAGGTGTTCCGTAAACCGTCAACTTAAGTACCTCCAGCCTTAGACAAGATCATGCTAGGTGAGCTTTCTTGTAACCGCAGTTTTACAAGATATCAACCTATTTTAACTATTAAAATTGATCGCGCTTGGTTGTTAACCTGAAGTGAGCATGCATTATCTTGGTTATTGATTTTAACGTCTATCTCGTTTTATGACGTTGAAAATAACCTATAACATGCATCTAACATGCTTTATATAACTATTATATAATCATCCATTCCATGCAATAATATAACAATATATATCTATCACTCGTGGAACCCTATAACATGCATACTAATAACACTTATAACATACTTGTAATGCATGAAACATGCTTAGCCTATGGTGGGATTTTAAATCTATATGGCATACTTTATGCATATACATTTTCGATTTAATTAAAACATATATTCACAATTCATAATTAATTAAACAAACTAGAGTGGATTGGTTTTGGCATTTTAAAAGCAAACAATTAACTAAATTATTACATTAATAATTAAAAATAACTTGAACTGCTCCCGAGGATCACGAACCGGTCAAATCAACCCTTAAAAATGTTGAATCGAACCCCAACCAACAGAAAAACACCCAAACTGCCTCTTCCATCTTCTTCTTTGGTTCAGCTTGCTTTTGTTTCCATTATCGATCAATTACAACCTAAAATGGATTCTAATGATAACATAAAAATTACAGACCTTTCTTCGCTCATTAAAGCCCATATGCAGTAGACCACTTACAATAATTGTATCAAATGGAAGCATAAAAAAAATGTCAAAACAATAAACATCCACTTTAGTAACCACAATTTTTCATTCATGAAATGGTACCCACCATGCTCAAATTAATGTAAATAAAGTGCCTAAAACTTGCTCTGATACCAATTGATGGTGTTAATATAACACATGCGGAAGCAATTTGGATCTTAGGCACTCCAAGTACATCAATTATAATAAATTAGCTAGCATGTTCAAAAGCATAAAAACTCAATGAGTTTGAATACTAACCTTTTGTAGTTCAAATTTTTTTTCCTCAGGAACCGGTTTCGAACCACCACTAGTGTCTTCCCTACTATTCTCCGACCTTAGAACGGGATTGTGAAAACCGGTGACTGACTAAACTTGATAGGAATTTAGTATATGTATAGAGAGAGTTTTGAGAGATTTTCTCAAAGTTTTTCAAGAAGTCTTCTCATGTGCCTTGATCACTCTATTTATAGAGTGATATTTGCATGTTCATTCAAATTTGAGATTACCAGATTTTGACAATCAAAATTCCACTCAAATTTGTGGGGTTTATTTGGAAAACATGGAGCTTTATGTTATGTTTTCTAAATTGTATGTATACAGCATGTTATGAATGACATAATATCACAAAAAATGAATGAAATGTAACCCCGTTAGGATTATGTATGTTTTCTAAATTGTATGTATACAGCATGTTATGAATGACATAATATCACAAAAAATGAATGAAATGTAACCCCGTTAGGATTATGTATGTTTTCTAAATTGTATGTATACAGCATGTTATGAATGACATAATATCACAAAAAATGAATGAAATGTAACCCCGTTAGGATTATGTATGTTTTCTAAATTGTATGTATACAGCATGTTATGAATGACATAATATCACAAAAAATGAATGAAATGTAACCCCGTTAGGATTATGTATGATACGTAGACTGAAAATGAGAAATGACATGTTAAGCATGAAAGATGATAGCGGGGTTATATTCATTAATGATAAAAGTAGAAATATTGGGGACCTCATGCATTATGTGCGCTCATGCATTTTGGGGATACCCCTATTCCATCACGAGGGTACGGACGCGTACATCTAATGGCAGGACAACGATCGTTATGTTTGCATAATGCTGTCCTGACGGTGACTAGTTATAATGGGTGTCCGGCCTAAGGAGCTCCCAAAGTATGTTGGCCGACAAGGAAAGTGACCCAACGGTGTGTGAACTGACTGGTGAGCCCATACTCGCATGTATGGGCTGTGTGTAGAGTATATGGTACACGTCCAAATTACCCGTTAGAACAGCACCGTAGGAAGACAGATTGAAAGATAGGTCCCATCATCTCTTTTGCATGTGATTGTTGCATTTAACCGCAATAGTAGGATCACTTACTGAGTATTTCTTTAAATACTCAAGCCATGTGCTACTACATTTTTCAGGTTAAGGCAAGGCATTCCTGTACCTGACGACGGCATCGCAACTCGAGACCATGGCACATGCAAAGGATAGTGGTATTTATTTTCTTAAACTTACGCTAGAATAGGATGTTTTTAACTTAAACTCTTATTTATTTTATTCAGTCGTTTGTTGTGTCGTTTTAAAGATGTTATCGAAACACATAAGTCCATGGCTGTGTTTTAAGATAAAGGTTATGTTTTATGAAATTTAAATGAAGTCTTCCACATTCAATGTCTATGCTAGTTTGAATGAGTCAAGATATTCGGAATCAATTAATATTTGAAGAATATATTAGTNCTATGCTAGTTTGAATGAGTCAAGATATTCGGAATCAATTAATATTTGAAGAATATATTAGTTATAGAATATATCTTAGATTCAGTTAATATTTTTCTAATTTGATTTGTATTATATTTTATTTTACTCTCAAGATTTAGTTAGTTTATATTTTCCTTATTTGTACTTATTAGTTCGTATCTTGTATCCTATTTAAACATTGTGAATATCAATGAAGATTGAACCTTCGATCCCACTTCTATTTTCTCATTCTTAACTTTCTATTGTTTCGTTGAGTAATAATATTTTTAGATTTATTCACACATGAGTGGTAGATATTGTGTCAGTTGGTTTGAGAGCCAGTTTGGTAACCAAGGGTTTGATATTATTACTCAACGAGATGAATGGTGGAACTGGTTCTATGGGTATAGTCATGGAAAAAGCTTGTTGGCAATAATTATAATTATTGGAAGTTATGTATGGAAGCTTATCTATAGGGACAAGATTTGTGGATTTAATTGAAGGTGATGACACAGAAATTCCAGCAGATACTCCACAGAATCCAGAATTACGCTGACAATGGAAGATCAAATGTGGAAAAGTCTTATTTACCTTGCGAACTTTGATTAGCAAGGATTATATTGATCATGTTCGTGATTTAAAGTCACCAAAGAAAGTATGAAAACACTTAAAACATTGTTCACTAAGATAAATACTGCTCGATTGCAATTTCTAGATAATGAACTAGTTGTGGTAACTTAAGGTAATTTTTCTATTGAAGAATATTTCTTGAAAGTGAAAAATTTGTGTTCTGAAATTTTAGAATTAGATGCTGAGGAGCCAGTGAGTGATGCTCGATTACGGCGTTATCTTATTCGTGGATTACAAAAAGACTTTATGCCCTTTGTTTGCTTAATACAAGGGTGGGCAAATCAGCCTAGAGTTATTGAATTGGAGAATCTTCTTTTCAATCAGGAAGCATTGATTAAGCAAATGACTAGCATTAACTAGTTTTCCCCAAAGTCAGTAGATGTGTGGTATGTCAAAGATCAAAGGAGACAGAATTTTCATTCAAAGCCTACATCAAACAATGGGAATCAATTCAGAAGTGAGGAGTCGTCAAAAAAGTCATTTAAAGCTTGTTACAGGTGTGGAAAACCTGGTCATTTTAAACGAGATTTTCAGGTGAAAGTGGTGTGTCATCGTTGCAGAAAGTCAGGCCATATTAAGCCAAATTGCCGAGTTAAAATGAAGGAATCAGAAGCAAATGTTGTACATAAAAGTAAAAGATCTTCAGATCCAATTTGGGAACACTGCTCAACCACAGAGGTTCTTGACCAACCAACAAATGTGACTTTAGCTGTACACCAAGATGATGTCTCTGCAAATGCTCATGCCTTTATAGACTACAATGAAGAATGAATTGTCGATTCCGGTTGTTCTCATCATGCAACTGGAAACGAAACTCTTCTGTCAAATATTTTTCCACATTGTCAAAAGAAGGTCATTGTGATAGCTGACAATTCAATGCACCCTGTGACGAAAGAAGGAGATTTGAATGATAGGAGTGTTCTACTCAAGGACGTTTATCACGTTCCTGGTTTAGAGAAAAATCTTGCTACTGTATCACAAATAACAGATCAGGAAGGTATGTTCTTTTTGGTCCTAAAGATGTTTAAATACTTTCTAATGTGAAACATGTTGATGCTATATCCAATTCTGTGAGAAAATAAAAGAATCTTTGTATGTTTTATTAGCTAGCGATGAATATATTAAGAAAGTTGGTCATAATGCAAGCTCAACTCTTTGGCATGCTCGTTTGGGTCATGTGGGTTTTCAGTTTATGCAGAAAATATCCACAAAACAACTTCTTGATGGTGTCCCTGTCCTTAAAGATATTCAGCATGATGAGGTTTGTCTAGGCTGCCAATATGGCAAGTCTCATCATCTTCCTTTCACAAGCTCAAAGAGTAGAGCTTCAACAGTATTGGAATTGATTCATTCTTATCATTTGTGACCGACGCGAACAACAAGTTATACCGGCCTTCATTACGTGATGGTGTTTGTGAATGATTTCTCTCGCTTCAGTTGGGTATACTTCTTAGAATACAAAAGTAAAGCTTTTTCAAAGTTTATTTAGTTTAAGCATGTTGTGGAAAAAGAATTTGAATAGAAAATAAAGTGCTTGCGGACTAATAATGGAGGGAAGTTTCTTTCAAATGATTTTATGGAATAATGTAAGGAGCATGGGATTTAGTGTCAACTGACTTGAAAAATCCCGCAACAAAATGGGGTGGCTGAGCGCAAGTTAGCTCATCTTACATCAGTTTGCTTGTCTTGGCTGCATGCGAGGAGTCTTCCAAGAGAGTTATGGGCATCAGTTTTTCAAACAGCTTGCCATGTTGTAAATCGGCTTCCTCCATGGCCAGAGATAGAATCATCACCATTCGAGCTGATTTATGATCGTAAACCCAATGTGGGTTATATTCGTATTTTTGGGTCTATTTGTTATGTTCATGTACTGAAACATAATCGAACTAAACTTGACCCAATAGTCATACTAACTTTGAACGCTTTCTAAAAACTGAAACTAGGAGGAAAGAGTACGAGCGAATCAAACTAAAGCAGGATCAACTATAATTTTGGCCTTGAGCCGTCAGAAAGTGTACTCTCTGACTGGCTCGAACCGTTCATTTAGGATGATAAAATGAAGTGGGGGACCTCCCTTTTACAGTAAAGGCCAACCCACCACTTCTCAGCTTTACCAATGTGGCACAATGTTTCCCTTCTTTTATTTATTTTTTATTTTTTTATTTTTTTATTTTTTGTTCATACATCATACACTTCAAGAAGAAATTTTCGTTCTCCAAAGTGTCTTAATATTGGAATTACTCGCGTACTTCTCCTTGATCTCTTCCCTCTGTTTTCACATAGTTTCTTTAGTTTCATAGTCTTGTAAAGATCATTTTCCCTCTACATTTTTTTTTTCTCTAGGAGGGTAACAAATAATCTTTAATGATATTTTTTACTAAAAAAAAATGTTGTGCACTTGGTTGATTGGTTTCATATTAGAAAGTTGCAATTGACCATCTTCTTTTTTTTTTTTTTTTTTTTAGTTTTTTTTTTTTTTTTTTTTTTNGTTTTATGATCTTAACCTTCCCATTTCCAATTATTATACATATTTCCTTTTCGTCCTAATTTGTTATTCTTTCAATGTTAAAACGTGAAATATTCCTTAATCCTGAAAGGGTTTTGTGTAGAATGATACCCGAGTAAAAGAGAGTACATGAATGAACCAAGATTATATCCGATAAAGTGATCCAGAGTATATGAATAAGAAATGCTTAAAAAGAACTGAAACTTACTACCTATATCAACGAGATGCATTTTCTTTTTTGTTGGCTTAATCA
The DNA here is from genome assembly GCF_002806865.2 of Cucurbita pepo subsp. pepo. Classification (NCBI taxonomy): domain Eukaryota; kingdom Viridiplantae; phylum Streptophyta; class Magnoliopsida; order Cucurbitales; family Cucurbitaceae; genus Cucurbita; species Cucurbita pepo. The sequence continues at coordinate 313,232 of NW_019646438.1, forward strand.
TAAGAACTTAGAGATTAAATGTGCTTTTCTTGGAGCAATTTTATGATGGAAGACCTCTTGAGAATTTTCGTAGCAAACATGTGAGTGAGGAAAAGACATGCCGGAAGGACTCATGTTTGTCTGTGGAGATAGTTTTTACTCTTAGAAGCGAGAAGTAAATAACTTTATAATATTGTTAGGGATTGTTAGGGCCATTAACTGCCAAATCCAGAGTTATTCCTAACGGGTGTCTTACATCAACAACTCCCAGATTATTCTCGCCTGACAAGAAAGGGACCAAAGAGGTGTGCGAACTAATTGGTGAGTCCATACTCATACCTGTAGACAATATGTAGAATAGTAAATATACATCAAATTAACCCGCTTATGATAGCTGCCTAAGAAATATAGACTGATATGATAGGTCCCACTCATGATTGTGTGTGCTTGCATCTAATCTCAAGTCATATGCTACTCTTATTTTTCCACGTAAAGGCAAGGCTCCCCTGTACTACTGATGGTGGCATCGCAACCTAGGAGACCATGACACATGTATAGGAGAGCTTGCAAAATTTGAATTTCGTAGACTATACGTTAGTATAAGTTAGTATGCATTTAATTTTGTAGCATATAGGTTAGTATATGGCAGTTTTACTTTATGTTATTTCACTTTTTGGCATTTTATTTTAAGGACCTTCTAGAAAACATGCATGTCCACAATAACGTTTTATGATAAAGTTTTGAATGAAGTATTTTCAAATAAAATATTAATGATATGTATACAGTAACGACTTTAGGTTAAATAGGAATATAGGGTCGTTACATATTCTAAACACAAAAAAAAAATGAATGCTATGAATTGTCTTTATTTGATTTGTTGTTTACTTTTGCATCAACTTTTAAGGTTTTCACTTGTTTGTCTCTCCAATCTCTATGGTCACCTTGGAAAGTGACGATTCTTAATTAAAAGGAAGGAGAACCTCTAACAATCTATTGCAAGTCGAAGGCCAATGATTTAGGTAATAAGGGTGTTGCATGATGCAAAATTATAAACGACCCCATCTTTATATATATATATATACATTCATATAATTGATAGTTTTTTTTTTAAAAAAAAAGTTTAACCATTGAAAGTATAATATACAATGGAAAAAAAGATATTCAACTTCTACACCGATTTATAAAAAAATAATTATAGTTGGAATGTTAAATTAGAAGTTTAATACTTTAAGTTCAAGAGCCAAGAGTTTTTTAATGCTTAATAGTTTATACAACTTCATATGGTATGGGATATTATTTTTAAATTTTTTTAGTTCAAAAAAATGAGTGGAAAGTTCAAATTTTTGACCTCTTATCACAAGACTTTGTAACTTAATTTGTACCCATGTGACATAAATTTCTAATACAAGGAGCATATCCTTCTGTTCAAACAAGAATACGGTAACTATCCTAGATTTCTACTTTCCTAAAGTCTCTACCGTAATCATAATTTAATCATTTTGTGAAGAAATAAGCGTTTAAACTTCATCATAAAATATAGACTTCATCTTAAAACATGGCAATAGAGCTATGTATTCGAAAACATCTTTAAAACGACACAACAAAATATTAAATGAAATAAATTAACATTATAATTAAAAACACTCTATTTTAATCTAACTCTAAGAAAATAAATACAACTAACCTTTGCATGTTTCATGGTCTCGAATGGCTATGTAGTGTTAGTCGTACAGGGGTGCCTTGCCTTTACCTGAAATAGCAGTAGCACGTGACTTGAGTATTATAAAAAATACTCACTAAGTGACCCCACTATTGGGGTTAGATGGAAACACATACAATCAGGTGTAGGACCCATCGTATAAGTCTATATTCCTTAGGTGTTTATGCTAAACGAGTTAATGGGATGTGTATTTACTATTGTACAAATGGTCCACACATGCGAGTATGAACCCACCAGTCGGTTCGCACACCTCATGGGCCCCTTTCATGGTCTGATGAGCATTCTCTAGAGTTGTTGATATCGGACAACTACAAGGCATAACGATCGTTGTAGCATTATGATAAACATAATGTTAATTATTTTGCCTCGTAGTGTACGTGTCCATTTCATAGTAAAAGAGGGGTATTCGTGGATGCATGAACGCACAATGATGCATGAGATTCCGACAGTTTTATTCATTATCATGTAAGACAACCCCTTCCATTTTTCCTTCATATCATATAATCTTTATCATCGTTTCCTTACATAAATTGTGGTTATGCATTATGTCCACACATTTTTGTCGTATATCATTCATATCATGCATCGTGTCATATCATGCATACATCATATCATCAGGATATCATGTACTAAATCGCCAAATGTGTTATACCATAACATTTATCATAACATCAGTACATCATCATATCACGTGTGATCATAACATTCACGCATCATCAAATAGTCACGTTGTATCACTAACATATCATGGACTTATCATCTCGTAAACATATCATAATCATATTGTTTTGTAAACACATCACTATCATATCGTTACATAAACATAACCTAGTCATATTCTTTCATAAACATATCATGGTCATATCATTTCATAAACGTATCATAGTCATGTCATTTCATAAACATATTCTTATCATATCGTTTCATAAATATATCATAGTCATCTCATTTCATAAACATATCTTAGTCACATCATTTCATACACATATCCTTCGTTTCATAAACATATCATAATCATGTCATTTTCTAATTGTATCCTAGTCTTATCATTTCATAAACATATTCTAGTCATATCGTTTCATAAACATATCCTAGTCGTATCGTTTCCTAAACGTATCCTAGTCTAGTCATATCGTTTTATACACACACAATAGTCACATCGTTCCGTAAAGATTTCACACATATCAAGCATATATCATGTATAGAACCACGAGGCACATGTCATCATACAAACATCAACTTTTAACCAAACCGATAGTAAGGTCAGTTACTTGATTTGCATTAGCAGGCGTTCTCCTTACACTCGAGTACAATTGACTACGTGAATTTTAGATCCCGACCTTAAGGCAAGTGCTACATATTAATTTATGTCATATTACTCNTGAACATTCCTTGGAATACCATATTCACAATTGAGTCCTTAATAGTCAATTATTATTATTCTCCCCGAATAAAGAAATTCATGCGCTGTTCTTAAGAGCCTCAACACTGTCTCCATTTTCCTCTATTTCATCAAAGTAGTCCTCTCGAGCATTTTCAGCCAACATTAGGGCAACCAACAAGAAGTGGGATGAATCAAGGGATAGAAATGCATCCCCACCCCGAAGACCAGTCATAGCGGTCGGGCAGGCTGTCTCAAGATTGGGATGGACGTTGCGAGTCAAGTGAATTTGCTCGGTGACCGTAGGCCATACGAGTAAAGTTATNTAAACACAGAGGTAGCTTGATTGTTAACGTTTCTAAACACTTTTTAGATAACAATTAAGAGTAAAGGATGTGATTTGGAAAGAGAAGTTACAGGGCAATGTTGAAGAAAATAGAGAAACTGGTGCTCTTAAACAAGGCACATCGAGGAACAGATTTTCGTTGGTATGGATAGAATAAAGAGAAGTATCCTGCAATTGAAGAAGCAAGAAGAAATGCAACAGAAAGATATCCCAAGGCCACAGTTGGGTCCGCTGGATACTGACAGATAACAATGCCTTTGCCTAGGATGGGAGTTCCAGATGCAGGCTGCCCATAAGCAAACACAACAAGAAAGGATAGTGAACATCAATGAGGGAGCTTGTGATATTGCATGGGTTGGGAGGTTCTCATCTTGTTGTGATTGTTTCAAATTCACAAATATCTACACAATAAGAATCAAACAATTTATGAACAGAAGGTTACCTTCTTGTTCTCAGCTATGACTCCAAATATAAAGGATATCACACCTAAAGTTGCGACAGTAAGAGACATTATCTTGATAGACACGGCCATTGATCCCAAGATAAATAGAACAAAAGAGTTTTTCAAAAAAATGAGCAACAGAATGGAAAGACTATGGAATGAGATTAGTGAATGCTTGATATTTATAGTACTCACTATAGTCCAATGCATATGATGTAATCTACGGCATAATTAAAATATGGAATTAAACCGTTTTTCTTTTGTTGGGTTGTTTTTTTACTATAATTAGAATTATATAGTTTTTTGAAATCCACATGGAAATTGATTCATTCAGAAATAAAAATGGACATTTAAAAAGTCACTTGGGCCAGCTAGCATTGGTTTTATCTCGGGTTAATTTTAACCCTATTAATGATTGGCCGCCCCAAACAAACAAAAAGAAAAAACAAACAATGAACAATTTGACGCAGGTTTGTGTTCAAAATTACGTGTGAATAACTTAATCAATCTAACTTTTATGATTTTAGTTTTTTATTTTTGAGCATAGGTACGAGAAAAACATAAAGCAAACCACTAAATAGAGAGTCGACTTGTCGAGGGTGATTTCAATACCCAATCATCATAGGTCTATGTCTTCAGGCGTAAGTAACAAGCTCATGTTGACTAGATTAATGTGTCTGACCGTAATGATCCCACAAGAAAGGTTCGGGTCGATAAAAAACGAACAACAAAATACACTGATTGATGCATGTGGGAGTGTTCAAAATTACTTGTGAACCACCTGATGAATCCAACCCAATTATTATAATTTGAGTTCTTTTTAGTGTGCATAATAGAAAAAAACATTAAAAAAAACGAAGTAATGCATAGATGGAAGGTGATAAGATGGTCGAATTGTGGAGGGTGATCCTCGAGCCAAGACATCAACTGTGTATGTTTTTAAACGTGTGTAGCAAGCTCACGAGCTACCTAGTTGCACTTATGATTAACAAAAAGATGGTCTTGGTCTCTACTGCAACGATGCTAGTTGCAGATAGAATTAACAAACGTTTAAAGGTTGTTTACTTATCAAAGTATTTTGTGCAAAAGGTTCGAGAGGATAGCCCGATATTCTTTAAGCAGTAAGAAATGAATACACACCTTTAATACTTTAGAAATACCTTCATAAAGAAATACCCTTTTGACGGTTGGGTTTTATGTCCTAAAACTCATAGTTTGTAAACAAAAACATATTTTATTTTCAATAAAGTTATTATTGTTGTTTATTCCGTAAAGATTATTATGGAATAAAGTGAACTTTATGATTATTAATCTAAATCCAATAAACTAAGAATACTCTGACTATAGTATGATTACTTGAACTATATGTAGAGACATAAGAGTAGACCAAGTTCAAGTATATAGTCAAAATGATTTATAGTATGGGGATAAGGCTGAGTACCTTATTTTGGGGACACTAGATGTGGCTCACTTTTGTATATGACATAAACAATGTGATCACTAAATTGTACATGTGGAGACATGTGAGTGGGGGTGTCCTATGCAATGAGTATTGCATAAGATCGAACCATGAAGAAAATCACTCACTTTATAATGTCGTTTACTGTTGAGACTGATTTTCTTTTCATTCGATGACCTAGGTAACTCGATTTTAATCCTGAGCTAACCATGAACTCCTGTTTATTCGAAATTATCCTTAGATTTGCATGGGTGAGAGTGACTCGAGTTTGCCGACTCAATACGCCTCCCATTTCAGGGGTAAGACTGGGTGAATGGCTCAGGACGTGGGGTGTAAGATAGAATTCACTCCTACCAACTTTTAGTGATAGAAGAGAGGTAGTTCCCTTAAGCACTGACTCCAGGTCTTAAACAAGGGGCCTCACCCTCTCATTGGCCTGAGAGGGATTCGGTTTACTGGTTGGACCACAAACCAATTGTTCATTAGAGGATCAGTGAGACATAAGAAACAAGAAGTAACTTCAGGGGTAAAACGGTAAATTGACCCAGCTCTAGTTACGAACAACCTGTGAAGGATCGACTTACTAATCATGGTTATGTCAAATGGACAGGAATATATCTATAGTGAGGGGAGTGCAACTACTAGGCTATAGTGGAGTGTCCTAGAAGTTAACGAATGTTGGTTAACAAGGTTAATGAGTTTAACAGGTTAATCTTGAATCGTTGGAGCCCATGATCTATAGGTCCATTAGGTCCCTCTGCTAGCTTGACTAAACCATAGAACAGTGTGACGAGTGAGTTCGAAGTGTTCGAATTCAAATTAGGGAATATGCACTACATATATATGATATATTTAACCGCATTTTTTGTTTTTTTTTACGAATTAAACAAAAAGAGAGAATCTAAAATATTTAAATAAGATTAAAATATCTTAATCAAATATGTGGAATTCATTTGGGATTGACATTTGAATTAATATTAAATATTAATTAAATAGTTTAATTAATCATTAATATTACTCTAATTTAAAATTAATTTGAAGAAAGCCAAGATATTGACTTCATTTAATGGAAAAATCCATGTTTGAGTTAGTGGAATTTTGAGGTGTGAAAATTTAGTTTAACCAAACTTGCATGCTTGCCAAATAAACCCCACAAATTTGAGTGGAATTTTGAGTGTCAAAATTTGGTGATCTCAAATTTGCATGAACATGCAAACATGACCATATAAATAGAGTGATCATGATACATTGAAGGTCTTTCTTGGAANTCAAATTTGCATGAACATGCAAACATGACCATATAAATAGAGTGATCATGATACATTGAAGGTCTTCCTTGGANCATTGAAGGTCTTTCTTGGAAAAAAAACGTTGAGAAAAACCTCTCACAAACTCTCTCTTCATATATACTAAATTCCTCCCAAGTTTAGTCACTCACTGGATTCCACAATCCCGTTTAAAGGCCAGAGAATAGTGGAGAAGACATTAGTGGTGGTTCGAAATCGGTTCGCGAGGAAAAAGAAACTTGAGCGACGAAAGGTTAGTATTCAAACTCATTGAGTTTTAATGCTTTTGAACATGCTTTTGANCGGTTCGCGAGGAAAAAGAAACTTGAGCGACGAAAGGTTAGTATTCAAACTCATTGAGTTTTAATGCTTTTGAACATGCTAGCTAATTTACTATAATTGATGTACTTAGAGTGCCTAAGATTCAAATTGCTTCCGCATGTGTTATATTAACACTATCATTGACAAGCTCGATACAACTAACTAAATATTTAATTTGATCTAATTTCATCGTTCTTTTTTCACTAGGGTCACGAACTGCAACACCAATGACCGCTCCACTCTTTCTTATAACTATATTAAACTTCAATTTGATGGAGAAGGGTTATCGATCAAACATAANAAGGGTTATCGATCAACAACATGAACGACGGAATAGTAACGAACTCCCATTATCAACTTGTGAACTATCAAATGTTTGATGCTCAATCCCACTTTTTGATGTAAGATATAAAATTTTTAGATTTGGATAGTTCGATCATAAATACCCCTACATGTATAATTAAGAAGCAAAAAAAAAAAAACACAAAATATCTAATATTTAAAATATCTCGAAAAAAAATGAAGGGTGAATAACACAAATCCTATCTTCTTTTC